>NW_014577216.1:81765-86713 GCF_000485595.1 Priapulus caudatus | reverse complement strand
TATATATATATACATACATTCCAGAACTAAGCTAAGGGTTGCTGCCAATAGCAATTATAAACCACATATGAAATAACGTTTGTATAAATCTTTTCAGCACATTTTACAAGCCTCTAGCTTACTCAGATTTGGCACATTCTCCCGCAAAATAACAGTACATCATAACCGCTCTGTCAGGCGACCCCAAAGCTTAGAAACTCGCGCAATTCTCTGGTCATTCCACTCAGCATTGACTGAAATACTCTACTCCGTAGGATCTGGCAAGACGTGCCTTCTAGAGATTCTAGGCAATCGAATGAGGAATGGCAAGACAGTTGGCAGTGTCGTGCTTAACGGCAACCTTGGCACAACTAGCGACCTCTATAAGAAGGTGGCGCACGTACGTAAGGAGACACACCTCGTGCCCTACCTCACTGTCGCGCAGACCCTCAAGTTCTTCCTCATGTTTAAGAAGCCGGAACACATGGGCTGGAAAAGCAAGTCAGCCATGGTGAGTATATACGCAACGCCAGCAGGCATAGTATGCATTTCAGTTATTAATCACATCTTTATTATTTACCGAGCAGGCAAGTACCAGTACGCAACGCCAGCAGACATAGTATGCATTTCAGTTATTAATCACACCTTTATTATTTACCGAGCAGGCAAGTACCAGTACGCAACGCCAGCAGGCATAGTATGCATTTCAGTTATTAATCACACCTTTATTATTTACCGAGCAGGCAAGTACCCGCAACGCCAGCAGACATAGTATGCATTTCAGTTATTAATCACACTTTTATTATTTACCGAGCAGGCAAGTACCCGCAACGCCAGCAGGCATAGTATGCATTTCAGTTATTAATCACACCTTTATTATTTACCGAGCAGGCAAGTACCCGCAACGCCAGCAGGCATAGTATGCATTTCAGTTATTAATCACACCTTTATTATTTACCGAGCAGGCTATTATAATATAATAACCGAAGACAGGCAATACTCGCAGCGCGCAGCAGACATAGTATGGCATTTCAGTATTATTAATCACACCTATTTATCTATTTAAACCGAGCAGGCCCAAGTACCCCGCAACGCCAGCAGGACATAGTAAATGGCATTTCAGTTTTATAATTCACACTTTTTATTTATTGTACGACGAGCAGGCAAGTTACGCGGCCGCGCAACGCCAGCAGACATAGTATGCATTTCAGTTATTAATCACACCCTTTATCTATATTACCGAGGCAGGCAAGTAAACCAAGTACGAGCAACGCCAGCAAGACATAGTATGCCATTTGCAGTTATTAATCACACCTTTAAATTATTTACCGAGGCAGGCTAAGTACCGCAACGCCAGCAGACATAGTTACTGGCATTTATCAGTTAATATAATCACAGCTCTTATTATTTACCGAGCAGGCAAGTAACGCAGTTACGGGCAACAGCCAGCGGCAGACATAAGGTAAATGCGGCATTTCCAGTTTTAATCCAGCACAGCGGGACGGTTGACGGGACGAACCACTGCGGCACGTGGAATGGGAAGGACCACAGCCTTTATTATTTAACCGAGCAAGGCAAGTAGCCTCGCAACGCCAGCAGGCATAGTATTCATTTGCAGTTATTAATCAGCACCTTTATTATTCTACCGAGCAGCAGCAGTACCTACAGTACGCAAACGCCAGACAGAGCAATAGCTATGCATTTCAAGGTCTTATTAAATCAGGACTTTTATTATTTACCGAGCAGGCAAGTACCCGGTGCGCAACGCCAGCAGACATAGTATGGCATTTCAGCTTATTAAATCACACTTTTATTATTTACCGGAGCAGGCAAGTACCCGCACGCTGCAGCAGAGCATAGTATGGCAATTTTGCCAGTTATTTAAAAATCAGCACCTTTTATTATTTTGTACCCTGAGCAGGTCAAGTACGCGTGGAAGGGCCCGCAACGAGCCAGCAGACATAGTATGCATTTCAGTTATTAATCACAGCCCTGATTTACTTATTTAACGCGGAGGGCGAGCGCAAGCTAGTACGCCGCAACGCACAGCAGGCATAGTATTTACATTTCAGTTATTAATCACAGACGGAGCCGGCCGGGCCGCCGGGGCCTCGGGGGGCGCTCTCGCACGCGCGGAGGAGTCCTTGTATTATTTTACCGAGCAGGTGCAAGTACCGAGTAGCGGCAGACGCCGAGCAAGACATGAAGGTATGGGCTATTTCATGTTATTTAGAGTGACAACAGCCTGTTGTATTATTTGACCGAGGCAAGCGCAAAGGTACCGCGAGCAACGGCCCAAGCAGACGAATAGGGTAGTGGCATTTCCAGTTAGTTATTAATGGGACACACTTGGTTATTATTTTTAGCCGTGGAGGCAGGCAAGGGTAGCCTGGCCCGCCTAACGCGGCAGCAGACATAAGTAGGTGCATTTCAAGGTATGTAATATTTCAAGCGAGCCGTTGTATTATGTTACGCGGAGCGAGGCAAGGTGAGCCGCAAGCGCCCGGGAGGGTCAGGACATAGGTAATGGGGCATTTGCAGTTATTGAATCAACGTGGACGTTTAATTGATTTACAGCTGAGGCAGGCAAGTAAGCGCCGGAGTACGGGCAACGCCAGGCAGGCATGAGTATGGCAGGTTGCAGGTGGTAGTTAATGGTGCAACGAGCCTTTATTATTAGCGCGGAGAGCCTGAGGGGCAGAGTACGCGAGTAGGCGGCAAGCGGGCCAGCAGAGGCATAGGTATGCAGTTTCGAGTTATTGGATTGAAGTCACACTGGTTATGATGTATTACCGGAGCAGCGAGTTGGCAGAAATGTCTAGATGCTGAAATGACAAGTTAATTTCAGGAGTGATGTTTGAGTGGGACGAAGTTCCGCGCCGTAAAACATAGCTTCATTACGGGATCGAGTTAAGATTTATAAAGGCAAGATAGACGGCATCTGTTTAGGGCCGGTGAAAACAGCCGACGAACAACACTGACATGGCGATGTGCCAAAGGCGCGTGGTGCTGAGAGTAATATGACCGGCAGTTGTGGGAGCCAGGAGCCGGAGCAGTTGAAGGGCTATGGCGTGAATCGAGACGTAAACATAACAACGTACGTCTAAATCATATGAGGTGCATCACATAATAGGGTAGACGTGCGGAGCCAGCGGGGCGAGGGAAACCAAGTACAGTATAGGTACAATAGGTAAACATATGTCGAGCAGGTGTGTGGAGCGCTGGGGCGGTCGTAACGGTGCGTCTCGTGTAAAGTGTGTGAGGAACGAAACACGGAGTGCGCGCGTAGGCCAATGGCACTGCCGCAGGTGAACAGACGAAAAGAGGATAGGGGTGCTGCTCAGTAAAGATCAACGTCGGCCGACTATCTGCCGGCCGCAGTGGAATGTGCGCTAGGGCCGGCGGCGACGGAGAGCTGACTGACCTGGTCTCGTTGTCGTCTGAGCCGTTCTCGGGTCAGTGGGGAGCAGTTGAGTCAGACGAAGATGAGCGCGACTGGCGGCCACGTACGCGACACAAAGGGTGTCGGTACGCGTCCGTTTCCGGCGAGAAGAAGCCGACTAAACTAGTCTGGGGCCAAAAGTTGGTGCGGTTCTGCGGATATGCAGGTTAGCTCTCACCCGATAGAGTATGAGACGGAGTAGCAGGCCGTAGCACTGTCACCATGAGATATATTACTAGTATCAGGTTAGGCACTTCGCATCTGCATGATGGATTATTATATTCGATTATCATGTGGTTAGGCTACTCAAACTCTCATAGATATTATTACCGATACTAGGTTATGGTCTCTCACTCCATAGATTATTATACGTATATGCAGTTAGCTCTTTCACGCGCCCATAGATATTATTAACGATAGCGAGCCGTAGTAAACAGGTTATCGCTCTCCACGGCATAGATAGTACCTTACGTATTAGCAGGTTTATGCCTCTCGACCATAGGGTATAATAGTAACGATACATGGTTATGCTCCTCTACGCCATTAAAGATTTGTTAATTTTGTAGTTATGTCGATATCAGGTACACTAGGTTAGCTTCTCACGCAACCTAGATATCTATACGATACTAGGTTTAGTCTCTCTACTTCATATGTTATTTTATATAAGATACAGTTAGCTCTTTTCATCTTATTTTTAGATAGTATAAACGATATCATGTCCAGTACTAGTTACTCTCACTCATAGTATTATATTTATCTCATATCAGTCCATATCAGGGCTTAATGCTCTCACCATACGTATATATTATATCATATCAACGGTTATGTCTCTTTCATCCTGCATACGGATATATACGAACATTCAATGTTGTTTGTATATTATATCTATTGCTTCTCATGAATAGCGCTGTCTCTGACTTTCCGGATTCTACCACTCTTTCCCCGGCATCACCTCACTCGTCGGTTTTATTGCGCGGGTCTAGGTTACTGGCGGTGCGCAAGCTGAAAATCTCGCGTGCAGGTAGAAGATATAACGGCCAACAGCGCGGTGCTGCCCCGGCCCGCGAACGAATCGAGTCTCCCTTTATTGACTCCTAATCGTTTTCATAGCGTAGAATTGTCTTGCCGACGTTGAATAATAATAAGATAATATTAAAAGACAACCAAAATAAGAAAAAAGTAACAGTATATATATATATATATAACATCATTATATACTGTTTATATATAATTGCAAGTTTTCGCCTTCTTAATTTTGGTTTGTTTTTAAGATGATTCTTTATATATTCAAATCTTAATATATCGCAATCCATTCTGGGCATAAAAAATGCGGCAATCGTGACAGGCAACAGGAAACATTCATTGCCAGTGTAGTATGGTGGAATAATACAATTTAATATTATATGAGAATACATATGATAGGGTATAAGTATAATATATTATATAACGCTTATATACGTATTTTAAGCCGATAAGGCGTGATGTCAATCATACTAAAACTGATTCAATCTTACTCTACTAGGTTCA
>NW_014577216.1:78463-81740 GCF_000485595.1 Priapulus caudatus | reverse complement strand
CTCTCTCTCTCTCTCTCTCTCTCTCTCTCTCTCTCTCTCTCTCTCTCTCTCTCTCTCTCTCTCTCTCTCTCTCTCTCTCTCTCTCTATATATATATATATATATATATATATATATATATATATATACATTCCAGAACTAAGCTAAGGGTTGCTGCCAATAGCAATTATAAACCACATATGAAATAACGTTTGTATAAATCTTTTCAGCACATTTTACAAGCCTCTAGCTTACTCAGATTTGGCACATTCTCCCGCAAAATGACAGTACATCATAACCCCAAGGCGACCCCAAAGCTTAGAAACTCGCGCAATTCTCTGGTCATTCCACTCAGCATTGACTGAAATACTCTACTCCGTAGGATCTGGCAAGACGTGCCTTCTAGAGATTCTAGGCAATCGAATGAGGAATGGCAAGACAGTTGGCAGTGTCGTGCTTAACGGCAACCTTGGCACAACTAGCGACCTCTATAAGAAGGTGGCGCACGTACGTAAGGAGACACACCTCGTGCCCTACCTCACTGTCGCGCAGACCCTCAAGTTCTTCCTCATGTTTAAGAAGCCGGAACACATGGGCTGGAAAAGCAAGTCAGCCATGGTGAGTATATACGCAACGCCAGCAGACATAGTATGCATTTCAGTTATTAATCACATCTTTATTATTTACCGAGCAGGCAAGTACCCGCAACGCCAGCAGACATAGTATGGATTTCAGTTATTAATCACACTTTTATTATTTACCGAGCAGGCAAGTACCCGTAACGCCAGCAGGCATAGTATGCATTTCAGTTATTAAATCACACTTTTATTATTTACCGAGCACAGTTGCAGAAATTCTTTGCTAATGACAATTATTCAGAGTATTTTGAGTGGACGATTCCGCGGCCTACATATTCATGATGATAAGATTTAAAGCAAATAGACGCATCTTTTAGCCGGTGAAAACACGCACAATGAACACTGACATGCATGTTCCAAAGCGCGTCTGAAGTATATACGCAGTTTGACAGCCAACAGTTGAAGCATGCGTGAATCAGACTAACATACAACGTACGTCTAATCATAGAGGCACACATAATAGTAACGGTGCACGCACGCAGAAACCATACATATATACAATAGGTAAACATATGTCGACAGTGTGCTGCGTCTCTCTCTCTGTATGTGTAAACGAACACCCCCGCGGAGGCAATCACTTCCGCAAACAGACGAAAGAATAGGTGCTCTCTTAAAGATCACGGTCCCACACTCCCGCCCATATGTGCGCTACCGCCGCACTGACTGACTGGTCTCGTTGTCTCTACCTTCTCTCAGGTGGAGCAGTTGATCGACGAAATACGCCTGGCGCACGTACGCGACACAAAGGTCGGTAGCCTCGCTTCCGGCGAGAAGAAACGACTAAACCTAGTCTGCCAAGTTGCTCTCGATACAGGTTAGCTCTCGCCATAGATATATACGATACAGGTTAGCACTCACCATAGATATATACGATACAGGTTAGCTCTCACCATAGATATATACGATACAGGTTAGCTCTCACCATAGATATATACGATACAGGTTAGCTCTCACCATAGATATATACGAACACATGTGTTTGTATATATCTATGCTCTCATGAAGGTGTCCTACTTCCCACTACCTCTCCCCCACCCACTGTGGTTTTTATCGGTCTAATGGTCGCACTGAATATCTCGCGTGCAGGTAGAAGATATACGGCAACACGAACGAATCGAGTTCCCTTTATTGACTCACTATCGTTTTCTACGTAGAATTGTCTGCCGACGTTGAATATAATAAGATAATATTAAAAACAACCAAAATAAGAAAAAAGTACAATATATATATATATACATCATTATATACTGTTTATATATATTGCAGGTTTCCCTTCTTATCTTGGTTGTTTTTAAGATGATCTTATTATATTCAACTTAATATATCGCATCCATTCTGCATAAAAAACGGCAATCGGTCAGCAAAGGAAACATCATCCGTGTTATGGTGGATAATACATTTAATATTATATAAATACATATATATATAATATAATATATTATATAACCTATATATATTTTACGATAAGCGTGATTATCATATAACTGATTCATTTTCTTACTAGTTCAGTAGTTATATATTTAGGAATTACGAAGTGACCACATTATAATAGCAATCGAAATCGCTCGCGTGAGGTCTGCAATCTAACTGATAGACCTATTACGGATTTCCGCTAGACATCATACTCCTGGATGAACCGACAACGCCATTGGAAACGTATCCTGCAATCTTCCTGATGGAATACCTCAGAACACTGGCGGCCAGAGACAAAATGATCATCATGTCTATACAGCACCCGAGCATGGACATATTCTCGATGATAGACAAAGGTACGCCTTTTAGTCAAACTGCGAAATTCGTCGCTCGGTGCGCAATTACGGGGACAATGATATACACGCTCTGCTGCCTTTAAATACAAACGCAGAACAGTCGGCAATAAAACCAGAACAGTGACGTGTGTGAGTGATGTCTCTGTTGCAGTTGTGCTGCTCTCTTCTGGTAAGATGATGTACTATGGTGCGGCTAGAGGAATGGTGAGCTACTTCTCAGCAATGGGATTTTCATACCCGCCTCTTGTCAACCCGTGCGATTACTACGGTAAGTGCAAATAGACGCTTGGCGTAGACAGCGCGCGATGTCTGTCATACGTACTGTCTGAACGTGTGAATAGTTTCGTGGCGTTATTGTTGCTCGTAGATTTTCCAACGAGAACGTTGACATGATGCGAAGTCACTTAGCGTCTATATATATACACACAACACACATAATATATACTATATCAGTATATATATATAGTATATATATATATATATATATATATATACTAGAGTTGATGTACGTAGTGGGAGTAGCAGTCGTGCTTACTAGCAGTTATGAAACAGTATGTGGTTCTTAAAAGATGTTTAAGATAATTATATATATGCACACAACAGACGCACAGGCGCACTGCACACTACACACTCAACGGCCTCAGCTCACGCTCACGCTGGCACGCTCCACAAGCTCACGGCTGCACGTACTGCCCTCACGCTCAGGCACCACACTTCAGGCTACACACACGTCAACACTCACACTCACACTCACACCCACACTCACACTCAACTACTCACACTCACACTCAGCACTCGACACCTCGACACTCACACTCACACTCACAGCTCCACACTCCACACTCACACTCCACTGCACACTCAAGTCACATCACACTCACGAACTCACACT
>NW_014577216.1:75209-77938 GCF_000485595.1 Priapulus caudatus | reverse complement strand
CACGCACGCACGCACGCACACGCACGCACGCACGCACGCACGCACTCACGTACACACACACACGCACACACACACAATTACTCGTCAAATTTTCCAAAATGAGTATCAAAATGACTAGGTGTTGCTAATGTCCCTCCCACAGTCGATCTGGTGACACTCGACGACAGGACGTACGAGACGTTGGCCGAGTCGAATGACAGAATCAACAAGATCTGCGCCAACTACATAGACAAGGCCCCCGTCCTCTCAGACCCCGAGCCTTCGATCGTCGGCCTACGGAGGATTCGTCACACCGGTGGCTGCTTGCAGTTTTTCATCTTATTAGGGTATATGAACATTTCTACGACTTTACTACTACTGATTGTTCCATTCTTCGTTCAATCGCGATGTTCTAATAATAAATAAATTCTAATGAAATTAAGAGGTGGTGACAAAGCCAAACCACCACAATTCCTTTGAAAAGTACGATAACGAGTATATATATATTTAAATAATACGAATATATATATATATATATATGTATATATATATATATATATATATTATATATATGATACGAGTACGAGCACGTGCATTGTCAACCCTGGTATTATCATAAACAGCTTTTGTAAAGCCTTTAATCATTAAAATATTATTCATTTATCGCTAATTATCCTACTGTTATCATAAAGGCCTGTTGTCAACGCCGCAGTTTTCATATCTGTCCGTCAACGCCAATGTTGTCATAAGTAATTTACATCGACATCAAAGTAACGCAGTTGTTCCACTATGCTTCACGAATGGAGCCAGAAGATAAAAAAGCATCCGTCAACCCTAACAATTTCATAGACGAGTTCATTGTACCCGATAAATAAATAAATAAATACATGAATAAATAAATAACAAAATATTTAAATCATATATCTTTGTGTGTACACCACAGACGACTATTCACCTGTCATGGCTGCACACTGCGCGACACGTGGCTGCAGGTGCTAGAAGTCTTCCTCGCTGCTCTCATGTCCGTTCTCATCGGCGCCATCTTCTCCTCGGAGTACGACCGTCTCTACGCTTACGAGAAGTTCTCCTTCTTCTTCGTCATGCTGGTCATCGCACCGTTGCCATACGTCTACCGCACCATCGGGCGAGGTGAGTGCAGAGAGGGGAGCCTTGCGTGAGTTGGCTATAGGGCAAGTCCAAGAGAAGGTCCCCTTGCGGTACCATACGTAACGCACCATGTTTTCCTAATTACATAATCATCCCAAGGACAAATTACATATAAATTCTTGTGGGTATTCTCCTTGCAGATGTCCAACATCGGATTAAAAAACAGTGGAATCAATCTCATGAATCAGTGACTCAAATCTTAATTGCCTTTCAGAGGGTTAAACTTTCTGAATGTCCCATACGTAACGTAGGCAAACTCTTTGACTTGCCCTATACCGAAGAGGTTGACTTATGAGTCTGAAGTAGATAATACTATAATACTATAATAATATAACGACTCCACCTCTCGTATATTGTTGCTGGGTTTTATCAAGTCAGATTAGTTTGCGCGTGTTTTCACGTGTACGCAGGGTAGTCTCGAGTTCGCGATACTTTGTTGCTAAGCATTATCGTTTAGAGCCTCCCAACAGAGCGATGATTAGCTAGAGATCAATGGTGCCAGCCAATCACAACAGGCGATCAATTTCGGTAGCGAATGGTGATACTAGCAGCAACCTTTGCCGATGGTGACGCACCAGTAAATACTCCGTCTATAGGCGGCTAATACTACATTTCATTATGATCCTATGCCACTCTATAATATCAGGAGTGTATAATACAGAATAAAGTCTAATATAGTATCTCTATAATCTATATAGTATAATATAGTCGATATTATACACTCCTGATAAAGTTACCGTAAATAGTAAAAATAAAAATAAAAATCCACTTTTTCAGAAAATGTAAATAATTATATTCACTTTTTATGGTTAAATTGCTGCATTATACTTCCTATTTTACTATATTGTTCGATGTAAACGTACACTCGTAACTCATACCTAGCCCACAGCAAGCAATTAATGTCAAGATCAAAATAGCAAATCGTCCAGGTTTTATTGGATTTTTAACTAGTTGAGAAACAATCTTATCAGGTAAGAATTTGACGGTACATTTAGTCCCGTTTGCCTACTTACATTTAATGTAAAAAATGTCAACAATTTTTTTAAACAAAATTACACCATAGAAAATTTGTGACGTAGTCAATTTAAGGACTGTTGATTACGTCCATCAAGATACTGTCACCCCATACACACACTGTTGATCGAGTTAGTATGGTTTTGCAAAACTAAAAATCTAGCGGGTACTTTTGAGTGAACTGTACAAATTTATCACGTTTATTTTTTTACAGCGTCAGAAGAGAGGCGAGACTTTTACTCTGAGGTAGATGAAAACTTGTACAGCCCCGTTGCATTGTTTTTTGCTAAGGTGAGATAACGTTTATACGCGTTTGAATTTATCAAACCAATATTTCAATGAAAAATATGCACATACGGTGCCTGTACTGAATACTTATTCAGGACTTAAACTCTATACGATATTAATTATATTTAAAATCGTGATTTAAATATAAATATATAAATATATATAAAGCCAGATTGAGCAAAAACTGCATTTCGTCCGTCCGTCCGTCCTTTCGTTCATTCGTTCGTTCGTCCGTCCGTCCGTCCGTCCGTCCGTCCGTCCGTCCGTCCGTCCGTCCGTCC
>NW_014577216.1:60036-74916 GCF_000485595.1 Priapulus caudatus | reverse complement strand
CCATCCATCCATCCATCCATCCATCCATCCATCCATCCATCCATATATATATATACTCATATCTCTCACCTGCATGTGTAACCCCTTCGCTCGACCGCAAGCCGGTGACAGAGCGATCGACGAGTTACACAGACAGGGCCACAATATTATGGGCCGTAAAATAAACTTATCGGTCGGTGTCTGACTCTCCAATTCGCTCTCCCATCTGCCGACAGATACTCGGAGATATCCCGATAGCTCTCATCGCGGCGCTCGCCTACATGGCTCCAGCATACTGGATCGCAGAGATGAGCAGCTTTCGGAGTACGTGGGGCATGTACCTAGCGCTGATGTTCATCTACATATATGGTCTCCGCCTTATGGCCATCGCTCTATCCAACGTCTCCCGACGCGACATCAACGCCGCCAGCGCCGCATATCTGATCGTCGCCTTCCTCGGAGCGTCGTGCGGCTGGATCGTGCATCCCCGCATACTGAAGAACGCGCACGTGTTCTTCTGGTCGATGTACGTTTCGAATTCGCACTGGGCGTACCGAGAGATGATCCAGCACGAGATGGCAGCACTGTACAACTACAGCTACCCGTGCGGGCCGGCGACGACGACGACAACGACGGTGCGGCCACAGTTGATCATAACCGAGCCGGAGCAGGAGGGCGTGAAGCTCTGTTGGGCAAACACAGAGGACTTTCTCTCGCACTACGGCATGCAGGAGCGCATGGACGCCTGGATCCCGTTCGTCGTCGTAGCTGCGTTCGGTCTCTTCTTCTTCGTCTTCGCCTTCATCGCCATCGCCATGTTCCGAGTGAAGCCGAGGAGGGCGCCACGTGCGCAGAGCGATCCCGTCACGAGAGCAATGAGCGAGCACCAGTCCGTCTTCACTATGTAGAAGTACGTACAGTACCGTACAGTACCGCACATTACCGTATAGAACCGTATAGTACCTCTACTGTATAAGTATCTCGCTCTTCTTCCTCGTGACTAATGTGACAATACGGCGCTTAAGGCGAGAACAAAATTTTTCATCAACTCCGTAACTGTCACTCGTTAGCCGATTATCTTCCTCCAGTTGTGATTATCCAGATTCGTATCTGCCTTCACAGTCCGGTGTAAAACTGTCTGCAAACGCGTCTGTAGAAGCAGCAGGAAGCTTAAATGATGACCGACTTTGATATGACCGTCGGGCGTGGCTGCGAAAAGGCGCTTGCAAAACCTCGAACGCACGAATCCCTTACTCGTCTTTACTCGTTAGATGCAGGCACGGAAACAGCCGAGGTCTGTCGATTGCACATTCCCGTAGGTACGACTCCAGATCTATCTCGAATCACATTATATACATCACATATCGAATTCAGCATCGTTATTATTGCATGGCATTCTCATTCGACTTCGTTATACGTGTCTAGAAGCGAAATACAGTGTGCATATATATATTGGATAATTTATAACAGACTATACACGGTACCGAAATCTGTAACTTTCTCTAATTCTCTTTCTCACCATAACGTAGTCGCTGAATGTGCATGAAACGTAGCCGTCTATAATTATTTACTATTTACTTCAACCGGTAAACACGAAATATCGCCCCCATCAACATAAACATCACATAAACATCAATGTATATAATTAACATCTAAATTGTAATGTTTATTGACTATAATTATATATATATTACGCAGCAGTTATGTACATTTTTTATCTGTAACCTAGTTTTGTGCTTGGTTACTACCCAAGCAGTAAGTTAGCGTTCGTAAATAAGCAAGGTGTTAGTTTATTCGCGCGATGATATACATTTTCAAGAGCGTATTAAGCATTAGTACGCAATAAGTAATACTTAAAACGCTCTTGATATTTTTTAGATATATTTTAAATAAATCTTTTTAATTACGGGTTTCCTATAAACAATTCATTATCTTCTGTTGGTGTTCATTGAGATTTTTTTCTATTATTCGCTGTGCAATGCCGCCACCATGGCCGATGCATCAACAAGGGAAATATATGTCCGCTTGTGAGATGTCATAATGCTACAGCATATAAATATAAATAAACGAAATGCACTGTACAAATGTTAATAACACGTTATATTGCTTGTTATCGTCAAGACGTTTGCGCACGAAAACACATTTAAAGGGTATGCGCAAATTTACAAGCCCGTAGGGGGACGTGAATGTGTATTTCATTAAACATTTTCAACTGTATATTAATAAGCACGTAAAGAAATCGGAAATTAGTTGCAATAATTCATTACCAGCGCAGTCGTATGTGGTGATTTAAACGTGAGTAACCTTGTATAAGCGCGCTTCACAAAACACCGCCTTACGTCCTTGATCAACCTAGTTATTACACACAGCAATAGATATACGCGATGGTTATGTCAATCGCTTATGTCAGTCGCCAAAAATGGTTTGTAAGTCGCTATATTTCTATTCGACATGGCCTCTATCAGTTCAGGATTGATCATCAGAAAGTACCGATTGATTGTTCTGATCGATCACCAGAATTGATCACAAAGTAATGTAAAGTTCATTAATGTACAATGTGTCGCTACTACATGATAAGCACGATACATTCATGATAAGCGCAATGTAAACGTGTTAATTCATGATAAGATACCTTCATGATATGCACGATGTAAACAACGTGTTAATTCATGATAAGATACCTTCATGATATGCACGTGTAAACAACGTGTTAATTCATGATAAGATACCTTCATGATATGCACGTGTAAACAACGTGTCAATTCATGATAAGATACCTTCATGATATGCACGTGTAAACAACGTGTTAATTCATAATAAGATGCATTCATGATAGTACGATGTAAACGTGTTCATTCATGATAAGATACATTCATGATAAGCACGTGTAAACGTATTCATTCATGATACGCACGATGTAAACGTGTTCATTCATGATATGATACATTCATGATAAGAACGATGTAAACGTGTTCATTCATGACATGATACATTCATGATAAGCACGAAGTAAACGTGTTCATTCATGATACGATACATTCATGATAAGCGCGATGCAAACGTGTTAATTCATGATAACATACATTCATGATAAACACGATGTAAACAACGTGTTCATGGCGTATTCCTGGCATATTGTACGTCGCTTTCCTAAGTACTCACGCATAGCAAAGAGAGCAGAAGGCAGAGGTGTAGAGATGGCACATGAAGCTGAACTATGAGTGATATCAAGAGAGTAACTTCCATTCAGAACAAACTCAAACACACCTACGCATAGATAAGTAAACATCCCCACCCACGTGCGTTACAATAAGCTTCATCCCTCACTAGTGGTAACCACCTCGGTTTGCTACGCCCTCATAAATGCCTCGGATGTGTGATAATAGTGAAATAACACGTAGAATCACCCAAATTATCCGTTATTCTGTGTCACAAGAGAAAGGTTCGGATATGCTTGCGAGTCAGTGAATTCTGAATAAACGAATTATTGAGGATTTGGATACACGAAAACAACACGAAGTGAAGCAATGTAGGCAAACATGCACTGCACGGCAAACGGTAAAGAGTCACACTCATAGTTAAGAAAGGGGCAAAACGGACCCTGATTATTAATTAGAATCAAATTATTAATAATGCGCGTTATATTCCTTCTCTACAATATCAAATGCCCAGTAGGCTGCTTATATCTGTATATATATATATAGAGAGAAATACACGTCAAGTCGATCAGAGCAATCCCAAAACACAAAACGCAATCTCATGCACTATCTCCTTGTATGATGTAATGTCCACGCACTGCTGTTACACCCATTGTTCCTGCGTGTGAAATAGGTGGTTGTACTGAGAAGACGGAACTCCGATCATCGATTCTCTGAAATCCGGTTGATAATTATCCCACTCGAAGGTAGCGTGCGTATCGATGGAGTATTGATTGTCAACTCCACGCTGTGTGACGGACTTGTTACATTCTAACGTCACGTCCGCTTGTCTGGCTCTGACGTCACCGCGCGGAAGCTCCGTGGCGCTAACTTGCCTCTTCAGCGACCGGGAATACACGCTAGGCACCCGCAGCCTCTCCGTGTCCGCGATCGGTTGATTGTGCCTGGGGACTTGCGCGGCGCCACCTTTAACCGACGTCCTCGCACTCGCTCTTCCGGCGCTGTTCGACAGCGCATTCTGCGAGGCAACGTCGTGCGGAACGTAGATAGTTACGCTCGTCTGCATGCCACTACCTTGCGTCGAGCTGTTCCACTTGTGCACGTCCTGGCTACGGCCCGTGTCGCTACCCTGGGAACATCCGCCGCTGCTCGCGCCGTAGTCGGTGCGTCGTGACACGCCAGCGCTGCTAGCAGCATCGACGTCGTCGGTCGAGTGGTGTGTCGTCAGCCACTCTCTGCAGGCGCTGCACACCTCCGATTGGTGTCGGCTGCGTGAAGACGGACGCAAAGAGGTGCGCAGGTGAGTTGTGAAGCCCTTTCGAGTACTGTATACGCTTACTCAGCAACCCGCAAGTAGTCAGGTCCCTTAGGGCAAAATATGGGCCGAATCGTTACAGGAGTGACAAAGTCTTGGCATAGTTGTAGCTTATGGCAGTACTATAATTATTAAAGGGGGTGCCCAATGCAGATATTCCTTAGAAGTGAATTACAGATGATTAAATGTTCGAACCACCCGACTCCGAACCCCCCTACCGCGCCCGTAATTTTAGAAATGTAATCGCGAATCCTCGCGGATCATTGTAGAGTTAGGCTACATTGAATCTACGGGGCCATGCCGACGCTACTATATTTATCTATGACGATACCGTGGTATATGTTGGGTAATTAATTACTATTCTGCTTTAACAAGACTCAAAGTCACAGGAGACATAGTAGAATGTGTTGTATGATGTATCCTAGAATTTCTAGAAAATGCGTAACTCTAAATTCTTCGCGAGATAGAGAGTTAGTACACTATTACGGGCCTAGCGCGGTATATATTATGCCTATGTGGCGATACGTGGTAGATTTTTTTGGTAATTAATTAAATTATTCGCTGCCTTCAATACTCAAAATTTCAGAGACATTAGCCTAAGAGATGCGTTATAGGTATCTAGATTTCTTAGAATGAAACTCAATTCGTTCGCGGTATGGAGTTAATATCTTTCCATTCGACCTATATGCGCATAGCGTATGCGCGCGGGGGGCGGGGGGGGCTAACAGCTGTTACAGATGCGCCATGTACAGGCGGCCGCGGTTTCGAAAATTTAATCATCTGTAAGTTCTTCTAAAGGAATAAATTACAATGGCACCCCTCCACCCATATTTAGAGTTATTAGCATACGCTACACTGGTGCCAAAGTTTGATTGCTTTTTCAGCGCTTTGTAAACGATCATTTGAAGCTAAGGGACTGACCTATAAGGAATATCTAATTGGGCCCATCACACCATATTTATAGTACTGCCATAGGTACAAAACTGTGCCAGTTGATGTTTTGTCAGCCTCTGTACACGATCATGTAGCTAAGGGACTGGACTATAAGGAATATTGAATTGGCACTCTAATATTTTATAGTAATGCCATTAGGCTACACTGGCCAAGTTTGATGCTTTTGTAGCCCGCTGTAAGCGTATCATGAAGCTATAGGGACCTGATAAAGTGTTTACAATCACATTTGCATTGCATAACGAGTGACGATCAGGCGCACGCTGCGCGATTCTATTCGACGGCTCCATTATCTCGGTATTATTTCGGTTATGAATTATTTCGCCGTGTTTTTATTTTCGCAGGTCGGGACGCGTTCACGAAATTCGCGAAATTAACACCCCGCAAATTATACAGCGTTTACAGTTTCTGTGCGCGTCGGGCTAACCACATATAGGGCTAACACTAACGCGTAGACGTAACAGATCTATCTATTTTCTATCTTAATTTATCTATCTATCTATTCTATTATCTATCTATCTACTATCTATCTATCTATCTATTATCTATCTAGTCTATCTATCTATCTATCTATCTATCTATATATTATTATCTATCTATTATCTATTATTTCTATCTAGTTATCTATCGTATCTATCTATCTATTAATCTATCTACTTATATATTATCTATTTATCTATCTATCTATTATCTATTATCTATCTATCTATCTATATATCTATTGTCTATCTATACGATGTGTATTTTATATATATATAATTATACATATGTGCAGAACGGCTATAGAGAGTTTCGCATGGATTGCACGATCACCTCCTTCGGTGTCAACGACTGTTCGGGAAGTAGCAACTATATTGTTAAGTTTTCGCGGACGCTTATACAAGGTCGGGCAGAATCAAAGATCCATTTATGATTGTTCTATATGTAACTTAATCATCTTTGCACAGAGTGGTGTTATTCAGGACATAAACAAAGCTAATTGCTATTTGAACGCCACGTGCCAAACGCCACTGCCAGCAACTTACCTATGTCGTCAAAGTCAAATAAGTCATCAGAAGGTTCTTAACCTTTGTCGATGCGCACCGGGGCGCAGTTCATGACGTCCATTACAGACGAGAATCTGGTCAAATTACGGGTATGTTGCAGGCTTATTGTGCTCCGTGCGCGATCATTTCTATATACCTGTGCTGTTTGTGTGCAGTTAGTGCTCACGCAATCAAACGACATTAAGAGGATGATAATGAGCCTGCAAAGTGCCGGTGACCTATAACGAGGAAGCCGCTAGATGACGATGTGTTTATCCAGAGTAGTATAATAGGGAGATATCCATTATCTATCTTGATGTTATTCGCGGTAGAATTGGTAAATGTCGCTTGAGTGCTGCTGCTTGCAGCTGCGCCAACGTTATTATGGTTGGTAGAAGGTAAACGTATGTATAACTGGAACGCTCGCCGACACCGCTACGAATGAAGCAGCACGCACACACACACACATATCCACATACAAACGCAGCACGCACGAACGCAAACACACACACACCACACACACACACACACGCAGCACGCACGCAGACGCACGCCGCAAAAAGCAAAAACACTGCGCCACGCGCACGCCCACGCAGCCGCACGCACACAACACAACACACACACACACACACACACACACACCACACACCACACAGGCGGCAAATCCATTTTGAATGTGGGGGGGGGTGGGGAAACCAGTAGCGAGACGCGAAGGGGGGGGTCTGCGGCCTCCCAAGAAATTTTTGAAATTAGACTTTCAGATGCGTTTTCTGCCGCAGTAGGGATGGGGAGGTCGGTATCCCCTGGACCCCTGTACACGCTGCACACACACACACCACACAACACACGCGCACGCACTGCACGCACGCACGCCGCCGCACGCAACACACACATGCATTTGGTTTTGCTTGTAAGATTACGAAAAGGGTGTCCACATGCAGTCAATAAAATCAAAAACAAGCAGAAAACAATCATTTGGTGTTTTGTGAGGCTGATCGCAAAATATATTGGTCCGTTATTATTGTTTGCGGTCAGTCATACTCATGATGCGGGTTAATATATCATCAATTTGCAATGAAAATGTACATTATTAAAACGATGCCATCAGTTACTCTGTGTCCTCTTTGGTGAATATAGTCGTGTTCAGCTTATTTCTTTGAATCAGCTGTCTAATGTGCAGTGATTATTCCTAAACTTTCATGAAACATATTTCTTGTGATGATTTTGCATAAGAACTTATTTATATATAAGAAAAAGTGTTAAAAAGGAAACGGTACTAAATTTATCAAGACACATTTTTTCTTATTTGTGCAGGATCATTATTATGCTCTCAATGACACGGAATAAATGAAGCTGGGCAAAAAGGAAGAAGGCAATCGTCTGACGCACTATAACCAATATAAAAGGTTCTCAGTTCACAACACACAACACACACACACACACACACACACCCACCACACACAACACACACAACACACCCGCCTCAGCAACTCACCTCTGGCGAGCTGGCGTTTGTTACGTAATGCACGGTCGTCGACGCGCGGCTGGGCGGCTCCGTCGTCGCTGCGTCGTACACGAGCGCCGGCGTCGCGCTGCGATGCGACGTCAGCGTCGACGGATACGTGCTCGCCGTCGTGTGGCGCTCCGACGCCGCACCGCCGACGACCGCCGCGCGACTCGGCGACGACGACATCGTTGGCGACGCCGACAGAAAGGCCGTGTGCGTCGGCGACGGTGTTGTCCGACAGTCGGTCGGCGTGTTGTGGTGAAGTCGCGTCGCTTTCGTCGCGTCGACGTCGCTATCCGACACCGTCGCGTAGTCCGGCGCCGGATCTATCGGCGTGCGGGCGGTCGCCGGCGGGGTCACGTACACGAACCGGTACGGGAATGACCAACCATGGCTGTTGACCGACACCGAGTTAGTGCTCACGGACAGTACAGTGTTGGCTGCATCGCGAAGGAGATCCTGATAGTTGGGCCGCTGCTGGCTGCTACTACCGGCCCGTAGTTGTCTCTTCGTCGACGTCAGCACGCTGTACCGACCAGGCATCGCCTTCGAGCTTCGCTCGTTCGGCGCTGGGAGGCGCGACATGCCCACCTGCCGGTCATTCCTCATCTTCGTCGGTCGGCCATGTTTCGGCGCTGCCTTGCGGTTTTGCTTGTATCGGTTAGCCTCGACGTTCAGGCAGAGGTAGTAGAGACCCATTAGCGCGAGAACGAGCGCGAGAAACGTCGAGGGAACAACGATACCGATGACGAGGGGAGATGCCGAAGAGCCCCCGTACGGTGGCACTACCACCTCGCTACCGTTAGTACAGATCACTACTGCGTCAGGCATTTTCACAGCTCACTTCGGATGAATATCGCATGCATATCACCCAAGGCCGTACGAAAATCGCGAGTGGCACACAAGAGTACACGACTTCGTCATCGGCGCAGCAACCAATTGTCGCCGTCGCACGTGACACGACGATAAAACCGGAATCGAAGCCAGTGTCAACATCCGGTGCAGGGATCTTGCCACAATAACAGCATGATCAAAACAAAAGAACTTTCTGAATTGTGCACAAGCAAGCAATGAACTTACTCTTACACCGAAAAAATGAATGAATGAATAAATGAAGAACTAGATAAATATAACATACGTATTGCCGTTTCGAAATTCAATTGGAATATAATGAAGCATCCATAGTTTATTACTTTCAATGATTTTTTATTCGTCAAGTGTTTGTTCATAAATTACAAGGACAAACAAAGGAAATTATCACACAAAAATTATACAAGAAAATACTGTAACCATTTTACAGTCTTATAACTCATAGATGATTGTACCGTATAGCCTGCAGCATTTCTACGATGCCGTGATCAGAATAATAATATATTATATTAAGTAATATTATAAACAAACTTCAATCTGGATTCTTGAATACTGGTGAAATTTCTATGGATATGCTGATCACAGAGAGTGCAATCTACGGTTGTTATTTTCATAGTTATGTACCTTGTAATTTTTACAATTTTTAACCTGTCAAGCTTAATAATAAATTAATATAAGTACATATCACGATCCTGCGTTATGTCTCAGGGTGGTAACGCTGGTATATGCGTTGTACTTCCACAGAACCCATGAACATATTAAATAGTATGAGATTCTTACATTTAATCATATGGCGGTAAATTTATCATCGTAAAGAGAATGGCGAGATATACGTACTTATAAATGCTTATAGACGCTAAAGGATCGTCATCATCCATGTTTCCTTAATTAATGAATTAATTAGTGAAGAGTACTAGCAAGGTGACCCGCAATATGTCTATAAGCTCGAACCACTAGACACTATTAACTAGCTATGTGATAACCAAGAAATAGTGACGTCAGTGGTTATCATATTATGCGAAGTGGCTGGTTATCGACATTTTCTGATAAACAAATCAGATAAACAATGGTTTAATGATTAAGCTGAAAGACACGTGAAACTCCTTGTATGGAAGTACCAGACCGTTCTCAGTCCATCAGTTTGAGGCGAATGAACTAGTTTAGATCACTACACTAACTACGAAAAAAGATATAAAATACAATGTTCATTTTACTAGTTGCCACATCAGGCACTAGTAGAATCGGGTTACATATCTATACAATATACGTCAACGGACTGTATAGATATGTTCACGGTCGAATCGATAGGCACTTACTAAGGTAAAATAGCATTAGTTTACAATGAAATAAACGAGATGTTTAATTTGATTTCCATGTGTTTCACATTTACACATTACACATCCCAGCAAACATGCCTAACTATAATATAACTCGAGCACGGTTACCATGCTTCGATAATCGAATACCGAGATGTGGACATCTTATAGTGTGTAAACCTCATGTTGCGATACCATGCGAGTGTGAACGTCCTCATGAACATATCCGAAGAACGTTGTTTCGAACGCAGAGACTAGAACCACGTCTGGTGCAGTGATAAACTAACACTACTATACGAGAACCTATAAAATCGGTGAGCAATGTCAGTATCACAATACAAACGATTGCCTATCAGATACAATACACGTGGGCGAAAGCTCATTCTATTATACCACATGCAGCCATCCTTAAATAATGCGTGCGTTAATTCGTTGTTTGGCAAAACTTGTAGTGATATTTTAACCAATTACTTACGTCTGCATGAGTCAAAAGGCAATGCACAGCAAAAATTAAATTAGAAAAAGAGATATGAATTACTATAAACATTAAACAAGTCGAATGCGTAAATATAAGGGGACAGATGTTAGTGCTTGATAAGTTAAACAGTAGAATTTCTGGGAAAACTGAGCTGGTAGTTTTTAATATATAACACCACAAGGAACGGTGGATTATATTCATTATAACTACAATCGACCGAATGTGTTATCAATGTGCTGTACAGTAGAGAAACTTTACTCGAGTAGTCTACTGTGGTGTTGCTACTAAGGTCAGAATGCAACGCTACAACTATAAGCGATCATACCCCATTCCACGAATATAACTCTTACATTCAGTCGAACCTGAAGCTGCTGTAATTCTTCGCATGTCATATTTGACCTCTACATTACTTTATGCATTTCACGACATGCCAAGAGAAGTGCGAATAAACACACGTTCGAATCAGCTCTAATAGTAAGTAAAAGTCGCAGAAACAATTCATCTAAGCCAGAGGTTCTTCAACTGTATGGACCCCTTTGGGGTTCGTGGATGGGCTTCGTGGATGGGCTTCAGGGGGTCCGTGAACCAGGCGCATGCAAAACTGTGTGTTTATGTGCTTGTGTGCACTTTTCTGGCGGCGGGGTCCGTAGCTTTCACCAGATCCTCAAAGGGGTCCAGGACTCAAAAAAGGTTAAGAACCACTGCTCTAAGCACTGTGCACGGATCTCTCTCACGTTCCTCCTTATTACTCACCTCTTTATCTAAATTACACCCTTATTTACACAATTCAAATGTAGAACCAAGCAACCCCCCCCCCTCAATTTGAATGGTATTAACCTGATGGATGCAAGATATCCCGATACAATGCAACTTGTTATAATCACTAATATCATATCAGTACTAGAAGTGACATCTTCGTTATTACTAGCAGGGTATCGAACAATTAAAGCTACCACGTGCTTTGAGCATCAGTTAGCTGCCTAATGTATTCAATCATTTGCACCACTGCCTTCGCTAACCAATTTAGAAGAGCAACATCTGCATTGGATAAACCGACAACCAAAATAAATGCATCTTACACGTTTAGTTTGCTTGACGCGACGCTAGGACCAAAACACAATTCCCCAGGAAGCCAACTTAGTGAATCACTTAACGTGTGCTTGGCTGGCTTCTGGCGTTTGTCAGTTAATTAGCCAACGGCTACAACAGAGACCGGATATTCTGGCCGCATGGGTCGCTGCGATCACCGAAAACCGCTTATTCATTAATTAGCAGCTTGCATATTAAAGCCCCACACTGGTTTACAGGTCAGATTCTGCAACGCCGTCGAAATGATTCGTAAGATATGGTAAATAAGGGCTTCTCTAGTTGAAACCCCGTTTATGATGGTCAATGAAAAGCTATCGCAAGCAGGGTTCTAAGATAGAAGGGCGTTTATGATGGTCAATGAAAAGCTATCACGAGCAGGGTGCTAAAATAGGAGGGCGTTTAACGAGTAGTGTGCTCATATAGGAGGGTGTTTATGATGGTCAATGAAAAGCCATCACGAGTAGGGTGCTTAGATAGGAGGACGTTTATGAAGGTAAATGAAAAGCTATCACGAGTAGTGTGCTTAGATAGGAGGGCGTTTATGATGGTCACTCAAAAGCCATTACGAGCAGGGTGCTCATATAGGAGGGTGTTTATGATGGTCAATGAAAAGCTATCACGAGTAGTGTGCTTAAATAGGAGGGCGTTTACTTGACTTTGATCCGCTATTAGCTGGTTACATCAATACCATGAGGTTCAGTGAGGAACCACAGCCTTAATGAGTAAGTAATTACACCACTGTTCGTCTTTGCTAACTTATATCACATTTTACACAGTGCTGCTACGAGATTCATCATATAAAACCTGATGTGCTGTGTTCATAAAAACAACAACTCAAATTGCAATAATCACATTATATACAGAATTCCATCGAAGTATAGATAGATAGTTAAGTACCATGCTCATATTACCTATCACATGAAACGTATTAAACCACAGGCACTTGGAGCGTTTCAATAAAAAATAGCTAAATAAACACGAAAATGTATTTAGACCTACTACCAAAGTCTTAATGTTTCTCTTTTTTTTTTTACTTCACCTACGCCGCACGGCATTGGATGACTCAAGAAGAGACGAAGAATGTTTCTCTACTCTCTTTTGCCTATTATTGGCAATAATTTCCTGTAAATGCCGTTCAAATTCTCCTCTGCAACCCATAGGTACACCGCACGCACGCCGCTGCACATATATATAATGGTACTATGTATGTACATATACTTACTATTTACTTACTACATATATAAGTGTAAATGTGCAGCGGCGTGCGTGCGTTCGGTGTACCTATGTGTTGCAGAGGAGCATTTGAATGGCATTTCCACGAAAATAACGGCAATAATAGGAGAAAGAGAGTAAAGAAACATTAAGACTTTGGTAGTAAATACATTTCATTTTTATTTCGCATTATTTTTGATTGAAACACTTCAAGTGCCTGTGTATTAAATCCTTATGCACTGAACTCTGATAGATGATGTAATTAAAGTGTTATTTTGCAGTGATCATGACCAGCATATCTGTCTGCTTGCCTGTTTCCATTCTGAATCCAGAATAATAACCTAATGCATTGTTGTTCTCACAGCAAGTGCAGAGTCATATATATATATATATATATATCAGGGGTTTATAATGACAAATCATTATTTGTCATAACATATCATCAATTATCATAATTTGTCATTATTAACCCCTGATATATGTATATAATATAAATATATCCATTCTAACACTAATACACGGCTCTGTGAGATGCAAACACACGTACATCGTACTGTGTGACGATACTGTGGGGAATAGCAGAAGATGGTGGACACAGTGATTTGCTCTGATTGCTTTCTGTTTAGAGTCATAACCCAAATCTCCAACTTTCACCACGGGAAATTAAATCCAAACAGGTGACAATGCACTATCACACCATTATGACCATTCCCTGCAGCAGTCCACACCAAGCTGTTAAACCCTTATAGAGTAATAAATTACTTTCCATGGCAAGCAACAGCATAGATTCCATGATATGACAGCACCATCGGCGTCATCGTCATCGTCGCCGCCGTTGCCATCATCATCATCATCATCATCATCACCACCACCAGCCACAGCAGCATCATCATCACCACCACGAGCATCACCATCATCATCACCGCCATCTTCATCATCATCATCATAATCCTCATCCTCATCATCATCATCACCATCATCAGTGGCAGATGCTAGAAGGCTGTAAGGCTAAAGCTGCATCGGCACGTCGCCATCGCCATCATCATCATCATCATCATGATCGCCATCATCATCATCATCATCATCACCATCAGCATCCTCATCATCATCATCACCATCATCAGTGGCGGATGCTACAAGGCTGTGAGGCTGAAGCTGCACGACACGTCGCCATCGCCATCATCATCATCATCATCACCATCATCACCACCAGCCACAGCAGCATCATCATCACCACCACGAGCATCACCATCATCATCATCCCCACCATCATCATCATCATCATCACCATCATCATCATCATCACCATCATCATCATCAGTGGTGTATGCTACACAATCATTCAATCATCATCATCAGTGGTGTAGCACAAGGCTGTGAGGCTGAAGCTGCATCGGCACGTTGTCATCGGCCGCACCGTCCTGCACTCGTCGCTACAGGGTCGGTAGCGCTGCACCGTGTTGAGGTAAGAGCTTCCGAATGTCCGCCAACCGCATAGCTGGGCATCTACCACGGTCACTAAAGCCCTGCAATACACGGAGAAATGGAATACGTAAGTAGTCATCTTTATCTACGGTACAGGACATACAGGATAACATGAGCTCTTACCGATTCAAACAATGTATGATGACAGAATATATGGCAGGAGTATGACATGACTTTTTTAGAATTTTGTTTGTTACATATCACATTTAAGACAGGTAATATTATTAAAACTGAGAGAGGAAACACAGGTGAACAATCATCTACCACGGCTACACTAAGTCCTGCAATACACGGAGAGAGGAAACACAAGGTAAAGAATCGTCTAAAGAGAGTAGAAAGGTAGACTAGAGATAACACATGTGTACAATCGTCTAGAGAGAATAGACAGGTAGACTAGAGGTAACACATGTGTACAATCGTCTAGAGAGAATAGACAGGTAGACTAGAGGTAACACATGTGTACAATCGTCTAGAGAGAATAGACAGGTAGACTAG
>NW_014577216.1:54912-60026 GCF_000485595.1 Priapulus caudatus | reverse complement strand
AGGACTGTGAGGTGAAGCTGCATCGGCACGTTGTCATCGGCCGCACGTCCTGCCACTCGTCGCTACAGGGGTCGTAGCGCTGCACCGTGTTGAGGTAAGAGCTTCCTGAATGTCCGCCAACCGCATACAGCTGGTCATCTACCACGGCTACACTAAGCCCTGCAATACACGGAGAAAGTAAATACGTAAGTAAGTCATCTTTAATTTCTACGGTACAGGACATACAGGATAACATGAGCTCTTAAACCGATATCAAACAATGTATGATGACAGAATATATGGCAGGTAGTATGACATGACTTTTTTAGAATTTTGTTTGTTACATATCACATTTTAAGGACAGTAATATTATTAAACTGAGAGAGGAAACACAGGGTGAACATCATCTACCACTGGCGTACACCATCTTTAGACAGGTAGACTAGAGGTAACACATGTGTACAATCGTCTAGAGAGAATAGACAGGTAGACTAGAGGTAACACATGTGTACAATCGTCTACCACGGCTACACTAATACTACACTAATAAAACTACACTACACGGCTACACTAACTACTACTACTACTACTACTACCATTACTACTACTACTACTACTACTACTACTACTACTACTACTATTACTACTACTACTACTACTAGTATACTACTACTACTACTACTACTACACTACTACTACTACTACTGCTACTGCTACTGCTGCTACCACTGCCGCTGCTGCCGCCGCCGCCACTACTACTACTACTACTACTACTATACTACCCCTGCTACGAGGAGCACGTGTGTACCTGTGCGCGGCCGCTCCATGCTAGCGACGTACGTCCACTGGTTCGTCTGCGCGTCGTAGCGCTCGCAGCTGCTCAGGTGCGACGTAGAGTTCTGCCCTCCGACGACGAACATGAAGCCGTGCAGCGTCGCCACGCTGAAGTTGATGCGCTTCTCTAGCATGGGCGCCACCACCTCCCACGTGTTCGTGCTCGCGTCGTAGCGCTCCACACTAGATAGAAACACAACGTAGTTACTACAACTAGCGTACAACGTGGTACGTAGTACAATGTACTACAACATAGTACAACGTAGTACGTAGTACAATGTAGTACAACATAGTACAACTATAGTACAACGTAGTGTTACTACAACTATAGCGAGCATGGGCGCCACCACCTCCCACATGTTCGTGCTCGCGTCATAACGCTCAATGCTAGATAAAACACAATGTAGTTAGTACAACTATAGCGAGCATGGGCGCCACCACCTCCCAGCTGTGACTACAACGTCGAATTTTCATAATTTTTATATCGAAATTTTAAGAAACGCCCTAAACTCAATCAATCAATAATTTATTCTGTCTGGAAACGCACTAGGAAATATATTCAGATACTTAATGCAGAGCAGCAATCCTTTTAGCCAGTGGCAATAGGATTTTCACATCATGATTATATCTTGTGACTTGATTAGCTTACTGTATGCAACACGTTTAGGCCCTACAGTAGTTTTAATTAATTATTTTTATTTTTATTTTATTATTATTATTATTAATAAAATAAAATAATAAAATAAAAAATAAAAATGAATCATTATTAATAGAGAAAACGCTTAACCAAAAATCCTTAGCAATGTCCAGGGTGTATCCAGGATTTTTTTCTGGGTGGGTCGTGATCATAATTTTTTGGGCCTTTTCACAATGAAATACAGCAGCAAGATGTGATTAAATGTCAATCACAATTTATTAAAACAAAAAACTTGTTAAAATTTTTTTTATGCAGGTTTTAAAAAGTTTTTTGATCAGTTTTTTTGAAAACGTTTTCTGACTCAGATTGAAAACAAGTTTTTTGAACTTTGTCTGTCTTTGTCTTGATCTGTCTGTCCTTTGTCTTTGTCAGTCTTTGTCTCTCTTTTTTTAACTCGGTTTTTTAACAAAAAATTTTGTTTCAAAAAAAGGCTCATTTCAGAATTGCTGGAATGGGATAGATTTACGTCACGCAATTGCAATGTCTTTGGACTGCATTGCTGGTACCTGATGAATTTTGCTTTTTCATTTATGTCATTGTGAAAAGCCATCGAAAAAATGTCTTGGAAAAAATGTGACCTTTTTAAAATTTTTGGGGGGTCGTACGACCCTCACGACCCCCCCTTGCATACACCATGATGTCTGCTGACTTTGAAGTCATATCAGTTTACACACAAGACAGGACGAAATGAAAGTGTCATGACACTGTAGCTCACCACAAAAAGGACACAAATGAGTGAGTGAGAAGAAGTCAGTTTAATTGAGCAACCATCCGCACGTACATTATATAAACAAAGAGTATATATGGAGAAACTCCCATTATATACTCTTGATAATTATATGGTAATTTTTTATGTGAAAAATAAATGTTGAGATCGTGACCTGAGATGTGGTCGCGAGTGATGGTGTTACACCTTAAATGATCGCCATTTAACGTCTTTTATAATATTCAATTAGGCACTGCCTAAAGCAGACCTCACCGATGTGTAACGTGTAAGATTGAGAGAATACGCTTATTCCACGTAGCTGCTATATACAACGTGACAATGGTTTCCTGCCCATAACACAACTTTTGTCAAAGGTTAACTTGGTTGCATGGAAGTGTTATACTACGTATGAGTTTTTCTAGGCGGTAGCACACGGTCGGCCATCTGTATATCGGCAATAATTTATAACCAAAATGAATAACAATTTGTGACGGTAGATGGTGCTATACACGCTTTGATGTTTCTGTAGCGATAGCGTTCGAAATAAATAGCTTATGCTGCGTTCCGACATGTTTTTTGTAAAAACTTTACTCTAATATAGACGTTTTTATCGCAGGGTGGAGAGGAAATACCAATTTTGCATTAAAAATATGTCAATGAAATCGTTGTAAACGAACCAGACGCAGTGTGACACCACAGACTGTTGTTTATCTGCGTGTCTATGTAATATGCTATATAATTGCAAAACTACCTAATTTCGCGGTTTTTTTTTTAAATATCAAAACCCCTAGCCTTTATTCATTCACATACCAAAAATGAGCAACAATCCGTTGAACTGAACTGACTAATGGAATTGCCGTGCCGCTCGAAGTACGTCGACTGGCGTGCTCCAAAATACGACGTTCATCATATGGGAGGCATAGCAGTAACAACTACACCCAATTGTGTGGGTCAAACGGTTCTCGAGTTATCGTTGACGTAGCCAAATGTTAACGGGACGGACGGACGCGACGGACGGACGGACGTACGACGGACCCACGGCAATAGCTCAGCTTTGACGATGTCAAGGTGAGCTAAAAATGATAAAACTTCTCAGCTTATTGTAAAACCACTTAAAAAAGTTACATCAAAGCAACCTAGTATAGCTGAATTAACCTATCTTCTCCAAAGACTTTGAAATGGCCACTATTACATTTATATTACAAAAGTTGGAAAGTGGACGGTTGTAACATTTAGGGAATTGTAGGAGCAGATGAAATAGAGGTTTACGTATTCTTAAACTTGGCAAGCTAGAACACTTAGTTAGAAGTTAGGGAAGCTAAAGCTAGGAGCTTAGAATGCTAAAGTTAGAAAACTACAGTAAGAATTGATCCACCTGTCTGAGATAGATAACCATGGCCGCCATTAGACATGGTTGCTAGGGCGGTCACGCTCATCAAGTGTGTATAGGGTTTTACAGAAGAGTATGCCAAAATGTTTACTGCATGGCACCTCGGTGCAAAGTATTGTTTTTAGAACGTCCTATCGCAACACTGATAGGCTACAGCTATCTGTCAATCATGTCGAGCAGAAAGATAAATCGTGCCAGCCAATGGAAGTTGCCGCACGCTAAATAAGAGGCATAAATAAGAGGCTTGCCAGATAAGAGGCAAAAATATAGTTTGAATGAAAAGTGAATTGTACGTGTGTATTTGTACATAGTAATGAGTACGTATTGTATCTGAAAAAGTCAAGCAATGCCAGGAACAGCATCGTTTCGGGCAGAAATGCGCTAATTATACGATCAATAGTCGAAAATCAAAGTCCTAGCTTACACAGCTCCCCCTCGGACTCACGATAAACCGAGTCAGCTGTAGATTCACAGCGACACATTACCGCCCAACATACGCGCGAATTCTCTCTCACACACGCACGCACGCACGCACGCACGCACGCACGCACGCACGCACACACACACACACACACACACACACACACACACACACACAACGCACCCACACACACACACACACACACACACACACACACACACACACACACACACACTGTGCACACACTCACTGAACGCCTCTTCTCCTGCCTGCAACCATTTATATAATTAGCTCGCCAGAGTTATTTAGGCGCCTTCTATTTTGCTACCTGTTCTTTGAGTAGCAAATACTCTATTGATCACGTAAACTGCCTGCATGGAATACAGCCGAGGGGTTATATATTATATATATATACACTACTACTATACTATATATATATATCATAAACAAGTACACGTATATAAGCCCATCGCTGTAATTCCATGCGCAGGCAGTTTCTCGTGATCAATAGAGTATTTGCTACTCAATACGACAAGTAGTAGCAAAAATAGAAGGCTGTCCTAAATAACTCTGGCGGCATGTAGTATTAGCTTAATTATATCAAATGGTTGCAGGCAGGAGAAGAGGTCGTTCAGTGAGTGTAGTGCACAGTGTGTGTGTGTGTGTGTGTAGCTATGCTAGAGAGTGTGTGTGTGTGTGTAGTGTTGCGGTAGCGTGCGTCGCGTCGCGCACGTTAGTCGTGTCGGTGAGAGAGAAATTTCGCTTTAAGCTGTATGTTGGGCGGTAATCAAGTATCGCTTGTGAATCTACAAGCCTGACTCGGTTATCGTGAGCCTAGGGGGAGCCGTGTGTTAAGCTAGGACCTGCGCTGTACAGGAGAGAACTTTACCCTTCCGCGGTTAGTTCTATCGGTCTGTGCTACTCGTGCGCGACAAACCCGCGCTCAAGAATGCAACGCTGAGCAACTATACCCCAGGGAGCGATCATACACCTCCGCCACTTCCCACCGAATCTACTAACTTGCCTTACATCAGTCGAACCTTGAAGTGCTGTAATTACTTCGCATCGCGGTCATGATTCTTGTGAC
>NW_014577216.1:52790-54887 GCF_000485595.1 Priapulus caudatus | reverse complement strand
GCTCGAAACGCGCGATGCGCTGTACGCTCGCGCTGACTCGGCCCCCCCGTCCACCTAGTCAATAGGTCTTACACCTCAACCGTATCTCTATCCAACACTTCGCATTTAACGATCTCAACACTGCATCATGGCACAATGGAGACCATGGCTCACGATACTACTAGTATGATACTACTTAATTACCTATATAGTATGCGTGCATTATAGGGTTATTATACCTACTCATCAACCCCCTCATTTCATTTCCATGATTGCATTGTTAGATGTTAATTTGATAGATATTGATGTTAAGACCTATTCTACGATCATGCTGTTCCTTGCCATATTACATATAATGCAAACTGCGAGAAATAAATTGTTTAGTAATATTGAAGTAAATACAACACACTAACAAATATTCTAAGTCATTCTGATCTAATCTAAGTGCTAAATGCAACTAAATCTTTCTTCCGAGCTCGTGGCATGAACATATAATTAAAATAACAACTTTCAAACACTTTATGACCAGGACGAAGTTATTTGGTTGATATACGAGAAAAACTTCACTAGTGAAACATTAATCAACAATTATGAATAAAATAATATCATTTATCAAATAGTCAAAATAATCACAAATAAAATAATAGTAAAGACAACAAATAACTATAATTTAAATAATGATAACAATGATTCATAATAACAACCTTTTCATCTTCGGTTCAACATATTCTTGATAAATTCTTTAATTAAACGTCAGTGATACACTAAGTCTCTGACGTGCAAACATAGTTTATACAGTTGCATCACTATAGATAGCACCATAGAAATATATAGAGCATGGTCGTAGACTGGGGGGGGGGAGGGGGCAGCTGCTCCTAGATTTTGGAGCAAAATTAAAAAATAAGCTTAGATAATTATCGTAAATAACCCTAACATTTTTGGTCACTTATCCGTGAAAGCCTTGTCTCAGACCTACCCCCACGGTACCATGGACGTCGATCAAAAGCTGCGCCCGTCGCTCATCATTACATAGTTGAGTCAGGAATTTCAAATTTTGCCCCCCCCCCTAGAAATTTGCTCAGGCTACGGTGCTGTAGAGACACCGTGTCTACCTAGTATAATATTTCTATAGATAGCACAGCTAATGCAATCCAACATGGCCGACAAACTAACGCTCGGAATCACGCGCCAATACACGCCCGCCGAATTAGTCGAGCATGATATTGGGTGAGACCTCGCGATTAGACGCACTTTCTAATTACTCGAGGTTGTCGGAAAATAACGAGCTAAGGCACGTCAGGCGGGAAGGCGGGGTGGAGGGGGGTGGGTCGTTCGGGAATTCGCAAGCAATATGCCGGCGAGTGTGCGCGCGCCCCCATGTTCGATTGCTGTCCATCAATCAAGCAAATCTATGAGTACACGTCGTCAAATCAGTGTGGGAATTAGTTGCTACATGCTGCTATGCACTATGCTTGCCCGACGCGCTGTGTTTTCATATCTCGTGTAATAACGTGTGCTCTACGATTCACAGACACGCACCATTACTGCGCGACAAGAAAGTATAGTCAATTCTGCGGATGTAATTGCAACTAACTTGTCCTGTTTCGCATCACATGATACTATAACATCTAGGTAACCTAATAAATGTTGCTTTGATGGATGTAATACGTCTTTAACATAGGGGCCCTACGTATATACGGCGAATGTAATTTTGAAATCATTTGCAACAGATACAGGTGATAAATAAGTCTCATACCGCAACCCGACGAACAGACATGATGTCTCGAAAAAGACTGCTTTTAAAATAAAATATACCATATTTCTATATTTCTATTTTACTTTTTATCTCGCTTTCTCTCTTTTTTATTTCTCTCTCCCCCTCTCTCTCTCACTCTCTCTCGCTCGCGCGCTCTCTCTCTCAATATATATATATATATATAGCGCGAGAGAGCTAGAGCGAGCGAGAGCGAGAGAAGGTGAGAGGGTATAAATAAAAGAGAAAAAGCGAGATGAAATTTCAGTACGAATAAACTGCTAGGTACCGGACCGAAGGCGGTATAGGTACGGTACAGCGAAGGTATTTTACTTTTATTCGGTGGTACGATCTCAACAATGTAT
>NW_014577216.1:47956-52780 GCF_000485595.1 Priapulus caudatus | reverse complement strand
TCAATTCTAAGTTAGGCGATTTCTGACCTATCCTAAAAATTTAATTAATTGGATCCGGATCACCACGAAAATCTCATCAATTCTAAGTTAGGCGATTTCTGACCTATCCTGAAAATTTGATGACAATCCGTCCATAACTTTTTCAGTTAGGCTGTACACAAACAAACCCACAAACAAACACACGCCGGTGAAAACATAACCTCCTGCCAACCCCTTGGCGGGCGGAGGTAATAATAAATGGAACATCATAATATCAAAATGCACTTGATCATTCATTGCTGCACTAAACGCTGATGATCACATTTATAACTCTACGTATACGTTCGCAGAAATGGAATACAGTGAGTATGTGCAGGCGAAAAGCAGCCCCGACTTTCACCTTTGCAAATAGGGACTCTAATTGCTTATCCACGTGCATGGATGATTGATTAAGCTGCAGTATAGGCGCTTCTAGACACTAGATATTTTCTACAATATAAGATCGATCGCCAGATTATACCTTAACGTAATGCGTGGCCTTCGACATTATCTCGACTTCTATTTCACTATAGCATCCCATATGGCGTGGCATTCTCTGCTATGCCCCTGCATATCCCCCAGCGCATTTTACATATTTCTGTGGCAACCTGCGAAAATTACTCGAAGCTTGTAAAGTATTCATGTACTGGCTAGAGCAATTACGATGTGCTGTGACGTCACGGGAGGCTGATTTCGCAGACACTTGGAACGATTCCATAATAATAATAACAAATGTGAATAATAATAGATTATTCTATATATAGATTATTATCTATTATTATTCCCTCCTGATAATATGATGGTAAATAAACACGTATTTACTAATGTACTAACTACATATGTATTTACTACCGAAGTCTTAATGTTTCTCTACCCTCTTTCGCCTAATATTAGTAATAACTTTCGGTAAATGCCGTTGAAACGCTCCTCTGCAACACACACGTACACCGCACGCACGCCGCTGTGCACAAACGACAAAATTATACAGATTTTATAGAGAAAATCACAACGAAAGAAACAAACGAAAAACACAAAAACTCCATAACTTTGTTTGTGCGCAGCGGCGTGCGTGCGGCAGATTGTGTTGCAGAAGAGCTTCTGAATGGCATTTACAGGAAATTAACAGTAATAATAGGCCAAAGATCGAGTAGAGAAATATTGAGACTTTGGTAGTAAACACATTTCGTGTGTATTTACCATAATTTCAGGAGTGTATAATATCATAGATCGATAGATAGTGCATAATTTATATTATGCACTCCTGATTTTATTAGTGAAACGTTCCAAGTGCCTGCAGCTGCATTTGCACACATATACGCGCAAGCATCGGCCCGCCATGTGATTGGGGAGAAACGTCGAGAGCTAATAATACTAACACTATTATTATTAGCAAGTATTATTAGCTATCAGCTTCATCAGTTAGTGTTATTAGCTCTCGATCGCGTACGTAGCAGAAAGCAATAACCTATCCATCAGTCATCGGCGGCCCGTCCCCCCAACATTTCCCACGAGGGTGAGATGTACAGCACGACGTCCGTGCCGCAACATTTTTTTCTCCCACTTGAGTTCCGGACCACAGCCAATCAGCGCACTCCATTCACTCGACTTCCTCGAAGCAACAATGTAAAATGAGTACACCCTATGCCTAACCCTAACCCCAACCCTAACACGTACACGAACCCTAACACTAATTATAATCCAACCATATATATAAGAACCATTTATTACAAAACACTATCTATGGTGGGTCCGGAACTCAAATGGGAAAAAAAATTTTGCGTCCGGGCCGTAGGCTGAGCAAATTCCTAGGGGGGCAGTGGCGGATCCAGGATTTCAAGGAGGGGTTGAGAAACAGGTGGAAATCCTCCCACAGAAAATTTTGAAAATGTAGATCGCAGGAGATGGTATTTGAGGCACCTTTGAGTACATGTACAGCCTTTTTTTGACTACGACAATTCTCCTTTTAGTAGAACAAATTTTTATATAAATTTGGCTCCAAAATCTAGGGGGCAACTGCCCCTTGACCCCCCCCCCAGGCTACGGCCCTGGACGTACGACCCTCCGGAGCTTACGTAACCTTTCCTGCTCACTCTGCTGTGCTTGTTATCGGACCTTCTTAGCGTGGGTATAACACACCGATAGCTTAATAAACTCTTGAACGCACGTAACAGCAGTGGCGATATCGTTAAAGGGCCGCTGTACAATCAACGTGTTCTCATGGATGACATATGAATAAATAAAAACCCCTGTGATATGTTTTGGGGCCAGTCCTTATTCATTCACATACCAAAAATGAGTAAAATATGTTGAACCTGAACTGACTTATGGCCATTTCCATTTTTGCCAAAAAGAGGGTGTGGCTCGAAAGTAGGTCGACTGGCGTGCTCCAAAATAGGACGTTTAAATCCCTCCCATATGAGTAACAACTATATGCAATTTGAAACATGTGGGTCAAACGGTTCTTGAGTTATCGGTGACCATAGGCAGACACTGAAATGCATAGTGAAACTGCCAAAATCTACCCAATTTGCATAATTTTTAAAAAATATGAAAACCCCTGTGATATGTTTTGGGGCCAGTCCTTATTCATTCACATACCAAAAATGAGCAAAATCCGTTGAACCTGAACTAACTTATGACCATTTCCATTTTTGCCAAAAAGTGGGCATTGCTCGAAAGTAGGTCGACTGGCGTGCTCCAAAATAGGACGTTCAACCCTCTCCCATAGGAGTAACAACTGCATGCAATTTGAAACATGTGGGTCAAACGGTTCTCAAGTTATCGTTGACCGTAGCCAAATGTTGACGGACAGATGGACAGACGGACGGACGGACGTACAACACCCTATGGCAATAGCTCATCTTGACGATGTCAATGTGAGCTAAAAACCCACAAAATCGAAACGAACGGCGACAAAAAAAAAGCGAACCGACGACGACCGGTTACCTGTCGAGCACGGCGAAAAGTCCGTTCTTGCCTCCGAGCGCGCACAGCACCTTCGGTGGTCGGCGCGGCCGCGCGATCGTTCCGAGTAACGCGCCGCGGCGATTCGCGCGGTGGGCAACGGCGCCGCGCTTCAGCCGGTGCTCGGGCAGCAGGTGGTACTTGAGGGCTTCGTTGAGGAGCTCCTTGCACGCACGGCTGTCTCGCACGAGTTTATTCGCCTCGTAGCACCGCGTGAGATAGCGGACGGGAAGCAGCGCGAGGCGCACGCACTTGATGAGGCGATCGAGCGCGCCGCGCCGCGCCGCCGGGTCGAACTCGATCCAGTTCTCGATGCCGGAGAAGACCGTCTCCTCGCTGACGACGTTCAGGTCGTCGCTGGAGAGGATTCCGGCCACCTGGGGAGCGCGTGGAGAGACGAGCGTTTACTCATGCAGTGCTGCAGTGTTACGACTGTCACCGCACGTGGGTGCGTGCGTGCGCGTGTGTGCATGTGTGTGTACGTGTGAGAGTGTGTGTGACCGCGTAGCCGTGATATATTTATGTGTCATATATATATGTCAGATGATTTATCCTAGGATTATAGTCCTATCCCTAAAGCCTAGCGCAGACCTGCAACTTTTTCACGCAACTCGACAGCGATTATAGAATCGCTGTAAAAATTGCTGCGAAATCGCTACATCTGAGGGAACATGCAACTGCAACCCGTAGCGATTCTGGTCGCTTGCGACGTGCTGCAAGAAATCAAACTGTTTTGATTTTGAGCGACTCGTCGCTCCCTATCGCTCCCAGATTGCTCTAGAATTGCTTCGAAATCGCATGTGTGCGCGCACAAGCGGTGACACATCGACCGATCGCTTGTGGTTGCAGGTTGCAGCGACGAGCAACCAAAAATCGCAGGTCTGAGCTAGGCTTAACTCTTTATCCTAAGTTTTTAACCTGACTAGTGCCGTGATACTATTCGAAATTTTATCATATTTTTTAGTCGATTGTCCGACTGTTAGTCTTGTTTTAGTCGATCGTTTTCGACAATGGGTCTTAAGAGTGTCAGCATAAGCAGATTGCATGGCAGACAGATGCCTTGCTTACGCGTGTTACACAAACAGGCCAATTTACCATGATATGCCCACGGACTGCAGCAAGTTTCAACCATGCATATCAACAACAAGAGCCGCAGAGCGTCTGGGCTCATCTGAGGTCTGTTGCTACGGTTATAAACGTAACATTTAAGTCATGCGTAGTGACACCTTAACTTTGTTAGGCGCAGATATGCAGATACGCAGTTGCGTACACATGATTTCAGCAACCTTCTGCATTCTGCATACCTCCCAAATCCCATTGGTTGATACAAATCGCGTGCCTGAAAGTCCTGTTTTATGGTGCATTGTGACCCTAACCCTAACCCTTAAAATAAAATAAAAAAATTAATTGTTGTAAAAATTATTTGTTGTTATTAAATTGTTATAAATAAATCATGTAAATATTTGTGTTAATTGGAAAAAAATAGTTAAATGGATAAAGATAGAAAAATACAGAAAACAGGTAAATAATAAAAAATCAGCTGGGATTCGATCCAATGACCTTTGAGCCGTGACACTTGTGCTGTACGCGTTCGGCTATCCAGGCTTATTGGGTTTCTAGATTATGGATGTGCCATGAATATGACAACACTTTGACGTCATTGAGGCGGTTCAGGATTCCATGTTTAACCTTCCTCTCAGGGGCGGATCCAGGGCTGAAGCTAGACAGTATTTTTCCAGATTTTAAGGGCACATCCCCCAAAAAAGACACACCACCCCACAGTGGGCGCCGTTAGGCGCGGAAGCACATGGCGGGGAGTGTGGGGGCCTCCCCCAGGAAATT
>NW_014577216.1:39979-44796 GCF_000485595.1 Priapulus caudatus | reverse complement strand
AAGAATTCAAAATTTTCAAGGGTCCCTGGCCACAAAAATGAGCACCACCATTTGAGGACACAGTTTAAGTCAAGCGAGCAATTAATAGCTAAAACCATACTAAAAATTTTATTTTTGCATTCATTTTGCGCTGCGCTTATGGCATACCAATGACAATTAATGACGAATGATTCAAGCACTATTCTTCCATTTTTCAGAATACAAAAGCTAGTTTTTGTTTACATGTAAAATTTTGATTTTCCTTCAATCCTGTCAATGAATCATCAAGGAAAAGAAAACAAATAAAGAATATGCCAATTTCCATCAATATTGTTTTCTCTTATTTTGTTAGCGCAAAAATTCATGAGGGGCCACCTTTGCAATCGTGTACGGTATTGTCCCATACGGCAATACAGTCTGAATCCGGCCCTGCCTCTTGATGGATCAAAGGTATCAGCGACACTTTAACTCTTCGCACGTTCAGTGCAAAGCAACATTTCTTAGTCTTTCCAATAAAGTGATAAAAAAGTGCGTCAGCGGCTGAAAACAAAAAGTTTGCTTTCACTCCTGTCCGTAATAGGACATGTCCTCAAAATGATTGATATCTGACCTATTGCTCCACTGCCTTTGACCTGTGACTCCAATTTGACTGGTGATGGGATTTCCTGCCATTACACTATAACACCGAAATTTAAGAGCATAGGTCGGCCGTTAGATTCGTGCCGGCATATCCGTATTTCCTTCTAATACCTTAGGTTAGGAAATACTTCCCCTCCGTTTACCATCTTTGACCTTGGCCAATCAAACTTTGTCATCCTGAGTCCTTTTTCCGATTCCCCCCCCGATGCGTTCTCGAAATATCGCTGACGTACGCTCGAGCGGTTACGATTTTGCCAACTGTTGACGGAACGGACGGAACGAGACGGACGCAACTTCACGCTCAATGCCGATTCTACAAGCTGCATCTAGATTCGTCACGATGAGCTAAATAGTAATCACTATTTATACTGCTTAATTTGGTTTACTATCGTAATATTACTAATTATAGTGTTTGACATCAACAAGAGCATGTAATCATATTTCTATGCGACATAACGCGGACAACGCAGAAATGCTAACATAATATCACCTATCATTATTATACCTAGTTTTCTTCGGTCATCGCTCAAGCAAATACGATCAACTAATTGATAGCGTCCAGATCAGTCATAAAATAGGGAACCGGTTAACCTTTCCTGCTCACTCTGCTGTGCTTGTTATCGGACCTTCTTAGCGTGGGTATAACACACCGATAGCTTAATAAACTCTTGAACGCACGTAACAGCAGTGGCGATATCGTTAAAGGGCCGCTGTACAATCAACGTGTTCTCATGGATGACATATGGCCAGCAGTGTATAATATAGATATGTAAATATAATAAATTAATATATCTATATTATACACTCATGATATGGCCATAACTGTACAATTTAGATTCGCGACATGATCAACCGCGCCGAATTCGAACCTAGCAGAAAACGGATGTGCATTGTAATAGCAATGTTGTGTGGACATCTCACATCTATGTTATCTATACAGCAACGTTCGTGCCGATCCGTTAGGTGGCATTCCACGGCCGTCAGTTTGTCCTTGAAGATGTATTTACCCAGTGCATGCATCAACTGTTCATGAAAATACGCTATAGAGCGACTGCTGTTGTCAAGAATGGCGTTGCATCTGTCCAGCAAACTACAGCCAAGGTTGCATGCAGTCAGTCCACCTAATCGCTCATGCTGTCCTTATAACTAGGCCTACACTGCGATGTTTCGTCTCTGCATCTACTATCGTACAGTAAACTATCTCACGCACGAGTGATATATTCTGATATGTGCATGCGCGTGCGTGCATGGGTGCGTGTACGAGTCCGTGTCTGTGTCTGTATATGCACGCGTGCGTATGAATGTTTGTGTTGTGTGTGCTTGCGTGCGTGCGTGCGTGCGTGTTTGCATGTACATATGCGCCTCTGTGCGTGCGCGCGTACGTGCGTGCGCGCGTACGTGCGTGCGCGCGTACGTGCGTGCGCGCGTATACGTGCGTATTAATGTTGGAAGGTGACTCCTAATATTACGAGAAAATACACATTACCGGGAACCCATCACAGCCGACGTTATTTATGACGGGATCTATGTACGAAAACAAGCCACCTGCTGCCATTTGTCTCGGTGACAATCATAATAGCATCACCGGCAATATACGGATAAACATGAAGCAAAAGAGAGCGAATCTGTGCTCAGCGGGAGACCCATCACCAAGAATCAAGCAAATCTCAAGCCAGCCATCGATCACTCCGGCATAGGCACAAAAGTCGATTCGGGTATTCAATGTTGCGGCTTGGTAATTGATACCTGTCTGCGTTTCGTTTGAAACGTCAACTATAACGTTCAGCAAGTGACGGACCATTGTAGGTCAATCATTCACCAATTGTCAGTTACATCCGGATACGATGTATAGATCTAGCTGTACTGCCTGTGTATGATCTGTTTTAGGCCTTTAGGCTGTTTTTAGCAAAAAAAAAACCACTGAGACTGTCCTCATAATAAGGCGTAACTTACTATTCTTGCTAGGATGGGAAGCTGCACGCATTGGCAAGCGAGTACCAAACAGCAACAACCGCACAAAACTGATTCAACAAATGCATTCTGCACACGGGAGTAGTATAGCCATTATATAAAACACAACAACAAAACTGCCTCCACAAATCCTTGAATCGCACGCGTTGAACGCTAAAATTATTACACAATATCATATAATAATGTCATATATAGTGAATAATAATAGATAATATAATATCAGGAGTGAATAATAATAGATAATATAATATCAGGTGTGAATAATAGATATCTCTATTATTCACTTCTGATAATATATCCTCCTGAAAATATAATAGAATAAAACCGGTATGAGAAATGAATTACACACGCTGAACGCTAAAACATATTCAATCGATAAGCTTACGAATTACCTGCTCATCCCGTTCTAACAACAGCTCAAATATAGCGTTCGTGTAACTTAAACTCCAGCGTCACTCCAATTAAGTCGGAACAGACACGCGGAATAACGCGGCGGAAGCATGTCAGCTATTATGATGGCTTCTGGTGTGCCATTACGGTGATGTCACCGTATGATTACCCGTGGTGTCACGTTGCTTCGATCTCATATATGTTAACGACCCCCCTGCTGCATGTGCCGCCCTCTAATGCATTTGATGCAGTAATGGATTCGAAGACAGAGATGGCTTCATGGCACAGGAAGCCTATGGACCACTATCACAAGCTGAAAGTAGCTTAATGAGGGTTCTAACGTCCTAGCCCAGCCCGTGCATTGCATGCAGTACTGCTGCAATTTATAGAGGGACAGCCTTGGTTGTAATTAATGGTGGCCGTTATTGCAACACTTCTGGTTGCGGTAATTAGGAGAAGTGCAATGGGGAAACGAATTAATTGACTAATTAGTCCCCCTGTAGCGGCGTGCTGATGCCGGCCGAAGCCCGAGCGCTTCTCGAGAATAATTTGCAAATTTAATCAGTACGTCGTTCTTTTTTTTTGATGTGACCTTTATACATACGTTATCAGAATGTTCCATCCATGTGCCTTGCATGCAAGTAAGTGGCTCTATTACAACATCTATAGAAAGTCTTGGCAACATTTTGGGTTTATTTTTCACAGGATGGTGCAAACATTTATCCCGAGGACAGCTCCGTTGAAGCTATCAGTTAGTTCAAACCTGTCACACAAAACAAACGCCTTTCGCATACAAGCATCACTTAACTGAAAACCACGTTAAATTCACAGAGGCACTCGACGATTGGCAGCCCGGATATCCGCGCGAAGCGCGAAAAACGCCGCGTAGCGGCACACTTACACAGGTTCGCTGCACTGTTTCGAACAGCTTACCTAAGTCCCTTTGGGTATACACCAAAGGCGTATAATCGCTCAATTCAGGAGTTGTGGCGATTCCACAAGCCTTTCGACTACGCACGTAGCTCGACATTTCCTACAAATGGTCGTAATTGTTCGTTTGCTGCTCGGCGTGCTTCGTTTTCCTGTAGAAAAGCGAGTTACCATTTTTGGTGTTTCATGCCCTGACATTATTTTCGAACATATGGCGTCCCATCGATGGCGCCACGAGGCTATGTTCATGGCATTTTCACGCAGTTTTTCTTCACACGGCTTCGGCGGCTAAGCTAGACTGCTCCCCGGTCAACAGTTCTACATGCTAGACTAACTGAGTTCATTGTAGCCAAGGATACTTGGCGGAGTGAAGGTGGCTACCAGTCTAGCCGTATCCATGGTAATTTAGAGTACTTGGGTTTAGGTATTTAGAGCAGTTGGGTTCCGGTATGCATGTCGACAGTACTTGGGTACTTAAGCTAGTATGTATCATTTCTGCATATTGCGATGGCCATATAGGTTGCGATATTTCATCCATATCCATCCATATTGAATCCATCGATATATCATGCCACCTTATTGTAGTGCATACAACTGTAACGTTGTTAGATGTAAGGAGTCAGAAGCAGCAAAGATAACTTTTCATCGGTGAGAGAACATTTCAATAGTCAACATAATTATTATAGTTATTCGACAGTGTTGTTCTTCACAGTTGCCATTGCGGTTCAAGGCTAGAGATCATCTGCAGCACGCTCTTACGATACGATGACCTTCATTACTGTCGTGTCCGTCCTGCACATCATCTCTATCCCTTTAACGTAACTGTGTACTATATAAAATTGCCATGTAGGCCTATTTGTCCATGTCGAAAAGCAAAACAAGGTTCATACCGCACACATGTGTAAGCG
>NW_014577216.1:31819-36800 GCF_000485595.1 Priapulus caudatus | reverse complement strand
AGAATACTGAACCGATTTCGAAAGGTCACCTTGAACATGCGTTTTTAGTCTTCGATGCCGGCTGGCTGCGAGGTGACGTGTGCGCATCCTTGCAATTATAGTGAATTCCGACTTTCATTTGAGAGCGGGAAATTGGCAAGAATATGATTCGCTAAAGTCTCTCATCTACACTTTCACATGAGGGAGGCGTATCCAGATTGAGACGGATTACCAGAGAATCGTGCTTCCTGACAGGATGATGCTGAACGACTAACGCGCTTGAGCGGCGTGGATCTTGCGCGGCTGAGTTCCGCGGGAGCGGCACAGCGGCCGCGGACACGTCGTACGAAAGTCATGGAGGGCGCTGGCAGCTTATGGATCGTGCGCCTGAATGCATAGGCCGGCGCAACGGATCCATAGCTGCCAGGCGAAGCAGTCGATGAATTTTTACTCGATGCTTGGCGATACTATATCGATCGTCGAGATCAAGGATATCGAACCCAAGACAACAGTTAGATCAGCGAATCCATCGGATGCAAGATCCGTGATCCGACCAAAGAAACGCGCGCTGTTGTAAACCTCTGCTCACGCTGCGCGACCTGCTGAAACAAAGCTAGCGCTAACCACATTGGCAACCCCTGTCTGGCATTGCATCAATCTATGTCTATGGCGCAGTAAACCTAAGTTTTCTCGTCGCCACACTATACTTTGTGTAATGTAGATTGTACCTAAAGAATTTTGCAGTAGCAAAACAGTACTTTGCTCTGTCACCTTTATATGCGTTTCTTATGTTTTATAATTAATAATGGCGGGTGTCGATATTTCGGCACAGTGTTCACTCGCGGACGCGTGTCGTGTCGATATTGTCGGCAGCAGTGTCACTCGCAGATGGCACGTCGTGTCGATATTTCGCAACAGTGTCACTCGCGATGTGCACGTCGTTCGATATTTCGGCAGCAGTGTACACTCGCGACGGCACGTGTCGTGTCCGATATTTCGCGCACAGCTGTGCACTCGGCGAATGCACGTCGTGTCGATAATTATGGGCCAGTGGTGATCGCGAACGCACGTGCGTGTGGAATATTTGGGCAGCAGTGTCCACTCGCGATGCACGTCGTTCGATATTTGGGCACAAGTGTGAACTCGGCGATGCACGGTCGTGTCGAATATTTGGGCAGCAGTGTCACTCGCGATGGCACGTCGTGTCGATATTTGGGCACAGGTTTCACTCGCGAGTGCGCACGTCGTGTGATATTTCGGCACAGTGGTCCACTCGCGGACGCACCATTCGTGTCGATATTATCAGGCCAGTCAGTGTGCAATCGCCGACGCACGTCGTGTGATATTTCGGCAAGCAGTGTCACTCTGGCGATGACACTCGTGTCGATATTTTCGCGCACAGTGAGTCACTCGCGATCACGTCGTGCTCGATAATTTTGGCAGCAAGTGTCACTCGCGACGGCACGGTCGTGTGGAATATTTTTTTATGGACGCAGTGTCACTGCGATGCACGTCGGTGTCCGATATTTGGCACAGTGTCACTCGCGCATGACGGGGCGCGGTGCTCCGGTCGCCCTACACACGTCGTCGATATTTCGCAACATGTGTGCTCCGCAGACGCACACGTCGTGTGATATTTCGCAGACATGTGTCTGACTTAGTACTGTATCAACTGAAAAAACTACTGGACATTGACATTGAGATTTAGTGAGCTGAAGTGTTTTATCTCTCTTAACCATAGAAATAGGTATGTCAACTCCTTGCCCTTCACAAAACATGTATTCATAATGAAAAACAGGGACACGAAGGGAGATTTTGGTGCATTTTCGGTGGTCAAATTGGGACCGCACTGGTCGCATTTTCAGCAACTTTTTGTTATCGATTATCATAGCAGAGCTATAACTAGTATTATTTCGGCTAAGATATGTTACAACGCTTACCCAACTAGCCAAACGCGTATTAGTTTGTCCAATATCACTGCTAATTACTAAGAAATGTCTAATTGAAATCCGTAAATCTGGTAATCTGGCGCCAACGCTAAATTCGCCAAGCAAAATAGCCTCGAATTCCGTTTCGGTTAGGTGACATCACATGTTGCTATGGGTGTTGCGCAGAGAATTGTTTGTCCTGGGATGCTTATAACGACTAATGAGCTAGTTACTGCTAGTAGAATGTATCTCTGGGTGTATTCTTGGTATTGGGGCACAAGTAAATAACCGTGGGTGCTAATGAAAGGGTACCCACATGTCTTCAATTTCGGACACAGGTGTATTCGTTTGACCAATATAGTGTAGTGCCATCTGCTTTCCATGTTTAGTCTGTGGCTGTGGTTAGTGGTGATCCCCCCATAGTGTTGGCCTCCAACACAGCCTACTTGATTATCATGAGCAGTATGTGGGAATCCACGTTTCATACATATACGTTCATTACAATCAGAGCTACTATTACGTATACAGTTACGGTACTGTACTATCGCTAGCATTGCGTACGGCCGAGCATGCGTGCGAAAATGTCACGTGCACTATAAATCTGTATCACACCCGTTTCGCCGTATGCGGTTTCGAAACGGTAAACAAGTCAGTCAACTAATTTCTTGGACTGCGGATTTCAATTGGACATTTCTTAGTAACCAGCAGTGATATTGGACTAACTAATACGCGTTTGGCTATAAGGTAATGTACTTATTAACTACACAAGGTACCAGTTACTCTAGCATTCGTCAACTTTGCATAATCAATGGGCCTATTATGCCTTTAACCACTCGCGAAATTGTCTGTCAAGTCTGAATTCGCGAAAATATCTGTACGCGAAAAATATGGCGTATACAGTAGTTCGCCGCCGCCACCGCCGCCGCGCGCCCCGCCGCTCTCTCTCTCTCTCTCTCACCTGCTCCTCGCTCAACTGCAAGAACTCCTCGCCCTTGCATACCTCCTCAAAGTTCTGCAGCACGTACGCCTCTGCCTTGCCGGCGAGTTCTCGGCAAGCGTGCATTTCAGAGAAGCGTGCGATACCGATGCAGTTTGCGTGGTCGAGCTGCGCGCTCAGGTAGCGGCAGCACGCCTCCTTCAGCGTGCCCAGCTGGAGAAGATTGGCGACGGGCAGCAGGCTCTGCACGTTCGCTTGGCTGATCAACGGCTCGCCCGTGTACGCAAACTCGACGAGTCCCGCCATCGCGAGCGGCTCTACGCCGGGGAACTCGACCTCGGCCTGGTGGCGCTCGGCGAGACCGCCCGTGAACATCGCGGCGAAGTACGGGCTGCAGCTCGCCAGCACCACCTTGTGGGCGGGGATCTTGGCGGCGCCGACGACGAGCGTGACGTCGCAGAGTTCCCCGCGCTTGCGAAGGTCGTTCAGGCCGCTGAGAATGAAGTCGGGGTAGTAGCGTGACGCCAACGCCACGCCGCCGCCGCCGCTCTTGTTGTCGTTATCCATCATCTCTGTGAAGCAAGAACCGTATGAGCAGTGTGAGATGCAGGCCATGGATTAGGGTAGGGGTGTGGATACAGTACACATTCTATTATCTGAAATTCTGAAAACCATATTCATGTCTTGACACCATACTGAGGTATTCTATTATCAAGAGCGTATTAAGAAGGACCTTGTTAATATGCTCTTGATATTATGTAACAGATACTACCAGATGCAAAACTTCGCATAATTCGGATAAAAATGTATTCAACTCATTCAATATCTAGGTAGTATACCATCATCTTACTCTCACGAATCGAGGTTCAGTCGATTACCCCCCACCCCACAGTGACACACACACCCACCCACACGCACGCACGCACACACGAACGCACACACCCATCTCACGTAAATACGCATCAATCTAAAAGAAACACGACCACATAAATGACAAAACAAACCAACAACGCGCGTAAATCAGACGAAGAAGAACAAAAGAAAATGAAAGTGTCAATGACACTATAGCTCACCCTGGGTGTAATAGAAGAGGATGATGATATTTAAAATCTGGTAAGTGTTTCATTTATGATGGACCGAAATGTGATCAAATGTACTTACTCCCGGTTTTATACTAATAGAAATTTCTGTTTTTTTTCTGGGTTAGTTCTGCTGCGAAAATAAATGTTTCAGATGTGAAAGTCTGAAATCTGGGCGAGAGATGGCGCTACGCCTAAACGATCGCCATTTTGGTTTTCGATTATCACGCAAATAGAAGCAATAAACTATTCCAGTCACATTACTGTAATGAAAAATCTAAAACACAATATTACACGTAGGTATGATTAGGTAGGTAGGTAGTAGGTAGCAGGTAGGTAAATTTAACAAAATTGAATGAATCTAGATGGCCATTTTCATTTAAATTGCCAAAAAGTGGGCGTGGCTCTAAAGTAGGTCAACTGGCGTGCTCCATAATAGGACGTTCAAATCTCTCCCATAGGAGTAACAACTATGTAATTTGAAACATGTGGGTCAAACCATTCTTGAGTTATCGTTGACCGTAGGCAGACACTGAAATGCATGTAGTGAAATTGCTAAAATCTACCTAATTTGCATAATAAAAAAATAAAAAAACCCCTGTGATATGTTTTGGGGCCAGTCCTTATTCATTTACATACCAAAAATGAGTAAAATATGTTGAACCTGAACTGACTTATGGCCATTTCCATTTTTGCCAAAAAGAGGGTGTGGCTCGAAAGTACGTCAACTGTCGTGCTCCAAAATAGGACGTTTAAATCCCTCCCATATGAGTAACAACTATATGCAATTTGAAACATGTGGGTCAAACGGTTCTTGAGTTATCGGTGACCATAGGCAGACACTGAAATGCATAGTGAAACTGCCAAAATCTACCCAATTTGCATAATTTTTTAAAAATATGAAAACCCCTGTGATATGTTTTGGGGCCAGTCCTTATTCATTCACATACAAAAAATGAGCAAAATCCGTTGGACCTGAACTAACTTATGACCATTTCCATTTTTGCCAAAAAGTGGGCGTTGCTCGAAAGTAGGTCGACTGGCGTGCTCCAAAATAG
>NW_014577216.1:11368-27945 GCF_000485595.1 Priapulus caudatus | reverse complement strand
CAGTCTATGGGCTATAGGCGGCACACTTCTTTCTAACTCCCGTACGAGCTCGCCATTGGAGCGTTGCAAAAACGTTGCAGCGTTGCGGAGCAAGAATGAGGTCACAAAGAGCACCGGTGGGTGTTTCCTGATTCTGACAGCCATTTACATTTACTGGGCAACGTTATCGAACGCGAGAATTTCGTCAGTCTTTGTGTGATTTCGCGTGACACAGCTCGGTTACGAACAGAGACAGTATGTTTTTATAACAAGTAAACACTGTTGTTGATATAAAAACAAAGATGGAGTAGAATGGTTAAATATTTGTGTTGTAATCGTGTGAATCGTTGTAATCGTGTGAAGCGAGCGTCGAGCGTATTTGGGCAGCACGCTTTCCTACCTGCTATATATATAAGTGTAAGTGCACAGTGCAGCCGCGTGAGGAATGGCAGCCGCAAGTGCATGTTGCACATAGGATTTGGACGGAATTTACAGGAAACTGTCGGCAATAATAGGTGAAAGATAGAAACATTAAGAACTTGGTAGTAAATAGATTTCGTATTTATTTAGTATTATATTTTATTGAAACGCTTCAAGTGCCTGTGCTCGCGTTTGGCTGCACAAGGTTCACTGTAGAAATATTAATGTAACTAGGTAAGGTGATGATGATGACGTACAAGTAGAGTGGAGCCGTAAATTAGACTTGATCTAATATCACTAAGCGTCAGTCTGCTTTAAAACCATAGGCATAGCTATGGTACAGCTAACAAGTCTGTGGCCCGGAGAGCATAGGATTTGCACATTTATTTGCAAATTATAGGGCCTATACATTATTTGCATATTATACACGTGTGTACTGCAATACTTACACGTTACGATGGAATAGTAGTGCAGCGTACTTTAGACATTACTCCGTGGCCTCACAATCACATTTGCACAATCTCATTACTAATACAGTAATACTAGCATTAACTAAGTTAGTTATAGTAGGTAATACTACTAGTACTGCTATTACTATTTAGTATTACTGTATTAGTATTACTAGTATTAGTATTACTAGTATAGTATTAGTAGGCGGTTTATCGAACACCGAGAATTGCAAATGGAGAGCATATATTAATATTATAATTTAACAATGCTCAAACACCAATAAGGCAATGCTCGATCACACGCAAAAATTTCGGGCTTGATACCCGTTTTACCAAACATCCGACGACATTCAACGAATGAGAGTAAGACTTGCAATAGCAATGACAATGTCAACTAATAAACATAAACACGACAACCACCTACCACCGCTTAATATAAGGGCGCTTCGATCGCACGCCGCCGCCGACGTTACGAGCGCCATCTAGTGTGCCCATGCGATATTTTCATCGTATTGTACTGAGAACAATGTATATATATATATACAAATCAATATTATATATACAATGTATATACAAATCAATGTTTGCATTGTTCTCAGGTATTGTACACACGCATACTTCTATTCAGGGGTGAATAATGACAACAGGTCACCAATCTTTTTGCACTTTTGACTTTTCACAGATTTGTTCACTTTGTATCGAGTCCAAGTACTTAGTAATTTTACAATAACTGATAAAAGAGGTATGCCAACGATTTTTTGGATTCTTTTTATTTTGTGCAAAATAAACAGAATAGTTTTTAACAAGTATTGACGAGACTAGGTGAGCACGTTCACACAAGGACGACCAATTCACAAAGTACTCTATTGCTCCTGATGATATAGCAATCATTAAAGAGCTCTCCACTTTAGCAGTCAATAAAACAATTATTAAAATTAAATTAAATAGGTTTACTATTATTCCTCGAAACAATATCAGACTATTGAAAGCGTAATCTCAAATATTACTATAGTCAAATTAGTAAATATAAAATAATATTATAGAATATTAGTAATACAATTAATGTATGCATTGCCTAATTATCGTGAGTGTCTATGTGTTGTAAGGTAGCTGCATTTAAAAGATTTAATTTATGACCACATAATTCATTGTAATACTGTTGCTAAGATGTACAAAAAACATACTATACTGGTAATTTACAAAATACATCACACTTCTCTAATCACAGTTGATAGTTATATATTCATATATTCACATATCAGATATCCAGATAGACATGATACAAGATTGCGTGGCACAGCTTTGCTGTTGATCCTAAGCGCTGCGCAGCGGCATAAAACGCCGGCGATTTCCGCGGATATGCGCACGCAACGCTGGGCATGTTCAAGTCTGAAACGCTGATCCGCAGGTTGCGAACGTGCCCGCCAAATTCGAGGCACCCGGCGCACCACCGTCTATTTACAGCGTCGTTCAGCTCGTTACATCTTCACGCGGGATTGGTGAAATAGCTATCGGTCTGTAGTTTTTTAGAAGATGACATGATTATATTTATTGACGATATTGTAGGAATTTGGAGATTATAAAACAGTAACAAAAATCGCCTCAGTCTTCTCCAGATTACGGCCTGAATCAAAGAATGATTGATTTAATATGAACAAAACAAGATATAATTGGGTATAAATTGCACAAACAAAGAAAGGATAGCGGAAGGACTATTTAATAGGCGCAACAAGTAATCAAAATGCCCAAATATTCATACCTAGGGGCATTGATGTAATGATATAGCGAGGTTTTATAACATTATGATAAGCAGTCCGAAACGTGAAAAATGTAGGGTCATGATGAGGGAAATATTACTTCATGGGCCAGAAGAGCAACAATTATGGAAATCATACTATAGAGCACGCAGTGAAATTATTTTACGAATGTGCCACAGTTGCCTTTCCTTGCCATAATATACAGTGAAAGATGGACTAACCTACGTAAAGAAGAAGTAACAAGTGCGCGCGGGCCGACAGCGCTCATCTCACGGCTGACTGCCGGTGACTCTGTGGTGGAGTGCGTGGCATTCTGTAAACCTGAATTAGTCCCAATGTGTTCAACATTACGCTGCCGAAGCAGTGGAGCGCACAGGATGCCGTATCATGGAACCTTCTCGAAAAAATGTCTTGTTCGGCGCGATCGTTATGAAGTTGCCACGAGATGGCGCGCACGTTTAGTGTCTTTAAGATTAAAGATGCTGAGCTTCCCATCGTACGTAGTAGCAACACTATTTGCAAGACGAAGTAGGTAAGCACTCATCCATTTTACGCTACGCAGCCTACAGCCTGAATAGAGAGCTGCCACCTCGTATACAATACGCAGGCAAAACTACACAGCTACTTATCAGCCCCACATGCACTGCGAGTGCGCCATAAGTTACATGTAACACACTGACAGTTATACGATTTTAAGGATTTAAGGAGTAAAGAAATCTATCACGATTGAAGGAGCATTAAACCTTCTCAACCAAATTTAGCTTTTTTGGAAACTTTTCCGCCCTGCTGACATTGCATAGCCTCATACATCATGCGCATGTATAGATTCTACTTAGCAACCCGGCCAGTCAATTCTTTGCTAACAGTAAACAAATCCTATGTTTACCCTCGCTCTGTAGGCGTTCAAAGGTTATCGACATTACTTGCTTGTCCGCATTGCTCAGCGGAAAGTACATTTTCAGTCGGTCCCTTTCAATCAAGCATAACATATGTACGTTCACCCACTTTAAAACAAAAAGTTTTTTCAACGCCTCCGCTTATAGACCATGTCCTCAGACAAATGTCTAAAATTCTGCCCTGTGCCCCTCCCTTCTTCGATTCCTTTAGTGATTACTCGATGGACCTTTGACCTGTGACCTCCATTTCGCGCACAGTGATGGCCTTTTCCTACCATGATGCGTTATCCACCACTGCACGAGCCCGAGCCTTAGGTCGAGACCGTTATAGATTTAGTGCCGAATTTGTGCATTCCGTCCCTATACCTTAAGTTAAGGACTTGAATGGTTCGCCCCATTCTTTTAGCACCTCTCTGACTCTCTTGACTTTGACCTCCAGCTTTCGACATCCCAAACTCCGCTTTTCTTTTTTTTCTTTTTTTTTTTTTTATTGGATTGACGGACGGACGGACGAACGGCCGTGGGCGTGCTACAAGGGGGCGGGGGAGCGGGTCCAGGGGCCGTCCGGACGCCATTCCTGCTCGCGCAGCAAAACGCATATGAGCGGGCCGTTAATTTTCAAAAAAATTTCTGCGTGTGGGAGGCTCCTCAGCACCCAGCCGCCTTCGCGTGCTTGCAAGTTTGGGTTACGGTTAGACCCCTCTGCTACAAATCCTATACACGCCCCTGGACGGACGGACAATCATGCAATTCTACAAGCTGCACCTGACTACGTCAGATGAGCTAAAAATGTTGGAGGATTTCCAAAATGAGTGCCTGCGCAAAATGATAATCATGCAGAAAACCTACCGAAAGGCATTGAAAGACGATGAAAACTCCAAGGAAAGATACGGAGAAATGAGTAAAAATAGCATATAGTTTCTATACGTAAATCGTGGTAAATACATATAAAAACGCATTATTTTATTGAAAATCCCCATATTTACTTATAAAACATCCAAGAGATGGCGCTGTGGCATGTAAACATTAGCTCCGAACATTGTGTGTTTTATTGAATTGTTCAATGAATGACGCACTCGTTCACTTCCGACAGCGAGTGAAAATTTTCCTGTTCGATGCGAAATGCATCGGCCGGGCATTTAATTATTTACGAAAAGTAAACAGGCTGGGGAAAAGAACCGGTCACGTCGGTGACGCCCCATTCATGCCCATCAACGAAGAAGGCGGGGCTTATTCTGATTACGGAGATGCGAAAATGCAACAGATCGGACGTAGCGCAGTGCGCTAAACAGCGTGTTATTTTCGTTTTTGTGCCAAACTCTCGTAGGAAACCGTTCTAGCCTAGCAGAATGCCCTAGTTCTTGAGATCGGCGATTCCGTACCTCAATGGGTCCCCACCTTTAAAATTATAACGGAGAGGTGCGGCGTACGCTGTGATTGGAAGACACAAAGTGTCAATCCTCGGCGCGCCTCGGCATCATGGCCGCATCACGTCTGGTCAACACAAAAAATCACTAGTAATGGCATAAATATATTATACTTTAGACTTTAGAGGAAAAGAACAAATTAAATACATCTTACGACTTCAGATGAATCATAATACATCATTTGATAGCTGATTATTATCACTGGTGTTCAATGTTATCTCACAATCTTTAGACTTTGGGTTGAAGAACTCATTTTTTGCCATTATCTTCATCGACCTGTGGTTCAGATGTCAAAGAAGCATTTTCTGAAGTTAATTGTCTCAACACAAGTTTTCGGTAAACTCCATTCCTGGCCAGAAGGTCCTCATGAGTTCCCTGTTCTACTATGATTCCCTTGTCAATGACAATCACCTAGCAAGCAAAGTACAGATAACAGTATTATATTATGCTATATTCACGGTGGTATATCAGTTCAACACTGAAAAGAACCTATAACTGTTCATGTAATGTAATTTAGAATATACTTTATGTAATTCATATATATACATATTAGAAAAATATGTTTAAAAGATAAATGTAATCCAAGGTTCAGCCTTATCTGCAGTTACACTAGAAATGTGCTACATATCAAATTTTCCTATTTCATATAAATAATAAATAAATCACTACATGCTTCGTGCCTATAGTGGCAATATATGCAATTACGTCACCCGGTAGCTTAAAATACTATAAACTACGTTAAGGCATGCTCAAATAAAGTTGTAACATGTGTTATTGAAATCAGCAATTATTAATATATGATCAACAATGCTAACTACGCATCCTATTTTACATACTAGCAAGGTCTAACTTAAGCCCGAGTGCTGTATGTTACTGCAAGTACAGTGAAACCCCCATTTTATGCGCCCCGATTTAACGTGAATTCGGATATAACGCGATGAGTCATTGGGCCTTTTTTTGCTCTTTCCAGAACTGAACAGTTTTTTCGTGAGTTAAGCCGGCCCTAGGTCGGACTGCAATTGAATGCGACGCGACGCGACACATTGCAACTCACTGCGACTGAGTGCTTAGGTCGACAGCGACAGCATTTTTCTTGAACCACTATTTAGCGCAACCCCACTTTTTTCGCGATGACATTTTATGGACCTCAATGATCGAGTTATAACGGGGACACAGTGTAGCACGTATATAGTCACCAGAGCAGCAGTCTTGACGGTAGATAGCCGATGTGCAATAACGAGGACTGTCCTACCATCCATAGCTCTATCTATGGCCTCCTGCACCAAGTACTCACTCTCTGAATCCAGCGCACTGGTAGCCTGTAAGCAATGGGAGGAAAATTATTTGAAAAAAATAAATAGGTAAAATAGAAATACATACAGATATTGAAATAGGTTCAATTTATTATCAATAGCAAGAATAATAGCTTTAGCTTATAGCAAAAATCTTGATAATCATACTTGGTGCATCTCCCTTTCATAAAGGTAAATACTAGGTAGGACATTGCTTTCATTAATACATTCTATAAAAACAGGTTTTACATGTATCCTAGGTATAAATTGATCTTGTTCAATATTACAAGTTAAGAAAATACAAGGTAACAAATACCTGATTTCAAAACGTAACGATGGTCATTCATTTATAATAATGTGTAACACCTCTGTTTGTGCTGCAAACCAAGGAGCTAAATATAACAAGGAGAGGAAGCGCCGCCATATCTAGCCCAAATTTGGGTTCGGCAGAGACCCTAGAACAGATTAGTGTTCTATTGTCTCTGGGTCGGTCTGCACAGCCGTTTCAGCTGATTATGATCCATAGATGGCGCCCTTGAGGCGAAAAGCACACAGCCAATCCACTTCCTCTCCTTGTTATATTTAGCTCCTTGCTGCAAACGGACATCGTGCCACATGTTACACTTTGGTTGTTGATTTATTCTGCTCACCTCATCTAACAGCAGAATCTGGGGATTTATTATCAGCGCTCGAGCAATGGCTATTCTCTGTTTCTGGCCGCCAGAAAGTCTCAACCCTCTCTCGCCCACGAGCGTATCGTAGCGATCTTCGAACGACATGATGAAATCATGAGCATTCGCCTGCTTAGCTACCTCTATTACCTGCAACGCAACAGGTTTGAAATATCCATCCATATATACAAACGGCACACAGTTCTGGAGTTAGTCTAATCTTAAAGGTAGATGGCGCTAATAGTTTGGACAAAGCATTCCTTACACTCATGCCACGCCAGTCTCGTGCACGTTTGTGTAATAGATCCAACACACATCAATTTGGTCAAAAATTCGTTTGTTTCAGACACTATTATAAAGTTATGTATACCAAAATGTTGGAAAATAAGCCTTCATTGTTTGTCCCATCGTGCCCCACGTATGCGGGGCAGGATGGGACAGATATAGTTATGTAAAGTTGACTACAACTCAAAGGAAAAGTAGTCAAATAACCAGTGGCTGTGTGTGACAGCGTATAGCCTTACACAGTCTTTGTAAATCCTGTTTTATGTAACATTTAGTGAAGTGGCATTGACTTTACATCAGTCTAGTAAATTAACTTACCTCATCGATGCTAGCTTCCTTGCCATACGTAATGTTGTCTCTAATTGAGCAAGAAAACAATACTGGCTCCTGACTAACAATTGCGATTTTGTGCCTGAACCAATCACTGTCTAAGGTTGTGATATTACTCCCACCTAAGAAGCAGAATAGCAAAACAAAGAATGTAATTTATTTAGTTAATTACTCATTTAATTATGTAGATGTATGCGACTATGTATGTGAGATTTTAAGATGAATTGCAAGTATCTCGAAACTGAAATGAGGCAGAAATATATCACAAAAATCTCAAGAAAATTCTTAGACAGACACCAAAGTTAAAAGTATTTACCTAATATTATATTTCCTTGGTTTGTGTCATAGAATCGCTCTATTAAACTCACGATGGTCGATTTTCCTCCACCAGATGGCCCCACAAGTGCCACCATACTACCTATGTCAACCTTAAACGACACCCCCTGCAAAGACGGGAAACATATATTGAAACACCATTTCATCATTAATATCTTAGTCCTAATAAGATATAAAATATCCGTACAGTGGCCTTGCAATAAATCATAATACAATTAGTACTATAGGTACAGACAGAGGGAATGATTACAATATAGTACATTAGTGCACATATATATATATATATGTATATCATTTCTACAACAACACAAACAGCAGCAAACTGCACACACATAAAAACAGGGCTGCCCTGTCACGCATTGACCGTGAGACTCACGCATTTTGACCAAATCTCACGCTCTCACGCTGATCTTACAATATCTCACGCACAGCAAAAAAATGCTGAGATATCTCACGCATGAATATCTCTTCATGAATAAAACGCTGAAATATCGCACGCACAGCAAAAAAAATCTTACAATATCTGAAAACAGTCACTTTAGTATGCACCAAATTGCACAAATTGAAGTTATAAAATGCAAAAGCTCCCTACCGTGGGAGGGGGGAAACCCCCTCCCACGCCCACCCCCCGCTTGGTCGCTTCGCTCCCTCGCATCTCACTCTCACCTATCACCCAATGTTGGCAGCCCTGTAAAAATGCCTCTAACATCTTACTCCTTATGTTTATAAAGTCAATAGTAGAGTTGCTGGGGCTAATTTTTATCAAGCAGTACTAATTATGTATTTCACACTTACTGAATAATTTTCCGACAAATGTAGACACTGCATTGTACCAACAATATAGCACAAGACACATACACAGTTATTTACTGTTAAAAAAACAGAAAACATTTAATAGAGAGTGCGAAAAGGCATGTGCCGTATTAATTATAAGCGAAACTGACAAACCTTCAAGACTTCACTGCCCGGACGAGCCGGGTAAGTGAAGTGAACATCGTCAAAGGCAACCTCTGCCCTCAGCTCTTCCAGTCTGCACAGGCCCTGATTATTGACCTTAGGTTCTCTGTCTAGTAGCTCAAATAGACGGATGGATGCGCCCACAGCCTGCATTATACACACGCACATACACCATTAGATGTTTACTATACCTAAACACAGATTACATTAATTATACACAAAAACCATTAGATGTACAACATCTTTGCAATGAATCAATTTCCAGTAAAATGCAATGGTGAAGATATTTGTGTTGACCTGTAAATGACCTTACCTTGTATATCTCTATATAAATGATATGTCACACTGTGCTGCTCTGTTGTTAGAAGCACAACCAGATACATACATCTGAACCACTTAATTTTAATCCAAAAACACATGTAGATTATAACCATTGGGAACAGTTGTATAAACTCTACAAGTAAGGACACCAACTTTTTTTTTTATTAAATAAATATTATTATTTTTATTATTTATAATTTATAATTTTTGTTATATATTCAAATAGTTGTCATTTTAGTTTCAGAATAAGAAACCATGAAAAGTGTGGTGAACAAGATACCTGCATAAACTCCCCATAGAGTGCAGAGACAAATGCAAAACCCATAGCCACATTCAATGTGAAGAGAAGGAAAGCTGAAACATAGAAATAATTCAAAATAGACACTAATATAGTATAGAAAACTCAGTATGCCACTGGTTTTTCTTTCCACATATTCACCTTAATATGCTACATCTACTCATACACTACCAACGAAGGATACCATACCACAAGATGTTCATTGGAATATTACAGAAAAAGAAAGACGTTCAACATCACACACAGACAGTGTTAAACACACTCATTCCACCTAGATGCACATAATCCACTAAATGTATGCCGATTGTCATGGGTAAAAATGCAAAAATAGTCAACATGTTGCAGCTAGGCAGTTTCCCTTACAAGTGAGGACTCCAGCTGTGATGCCTTCTGAGGAATCTTGAGTGTTAGCATAAAGCAGGTTGCCTCCATACCACAGCACACAAGTGATGGCACCAAATGCCATCACATTTACGCCCCCTTGAAAGACACCTGCAACAACATCACACACATGATGACTTACCTACTATCATTTCGTATCAATACCAGGGTGCAAAATTAACGCGAGTCCGGAGTCAAATCCTCCCTGATTTACTGCCGGATTTGACATATGCAGGAGTCCGTGTGACTCCCTGAAAATTCTGTCATACTAACTAGTTCGTTCCAGAGCGCGGCCTCGCGAAGTTACCGTATTTTTTCAGCAAATGTCCAAAGAAAATTTGGCAGACGTGCAACGCATGAATCTTCAAAATAAGCACATGCATATTATTGTTCATATCTTTAATTTTGAACCTCAGACTGCGGACTCCTTCATTTTGCCACGAACTCCCTCTTTTTGAGGGCAGGGAATAAAGAGTATGATGGCATGAGTATAATATTCATGTTGCTAACTAAAATAAGCATAGCACCGTCAAGCCAGCAATGTATTGCGTTCGATCATTCACCTTGCAGCACTGCAATTCTTCTACCCAAGGAGAAGCTCTTGCCAATTTTCTCCCCATATTCTCTTACGGCCTTCCTCTCCCCACAGAAGCTTCGCACGGTGCGTATGTTCGACATGGATTCCTCAGCTGTGGTGTTTGCATCAGCCAGTTCGTCCTGAAACTTCTTCCGAAGCGACTTTAAAAACTTGCCTGAAAGTACCATTGCAAAGAGGGCACATGCACTCAAGGAATAAACGATCGAAATGAGTTTCGACAACGGCTGTTACACAGTGTGCAATGTTAAAGTATAATTATGCTATACTTTTATTACTACTTAGAATGTTTTAAATTAGAAAGTTTACATTTAGACATATTAACCGTGAGCACAGATGGGCTTATGATGTATATATATAAATATATCATTGCAAGGTTTTGCATATTTTATTGTGACAGTGCTTCAGTTTCAATGACATATTGATACCAAACATTTCACAACAACTATAACCAGAGAAATATCATTGTACATGCATGTGTGCACTAACGATACCTACAGTCCTACATAATTTCACACATGTTAATTGTTATCATAATTAGTAGTTTAAAACGTATAGACCTTGCAACAAAAGGCTTATATAGACCTACTCGAGCATACTTGCAGTGTGCAAACATCACGAAATGTTCTCATTGAGCCAGAAATGTGCTCCGAACTTGACTATTTTGACAATTCTGTCAGACGCAAGTTATTTGTATGAAGTGCCAGATAACGCAAAATAGTATCTATACGCCATAGCGCAAATAGTTCCTGGAACGAAAACACTATATATGTTTCCTGATTGCATATGTAATGTAGATAATGATATATGATTTAAACAAATTTCACAATTTTGTACTGAATAAACATATAATAATGAATTATAACTTGTTTTATCATAGAAAAAAACTAGCTGTTAACGATCGCTCCGCTGTGTCCCAGATGTGTAAACATCACTGTGGTGCTACTTTCGTAAGAGAAGTAATTTCCTTTAGATTTTGAGAAGAAATGTGATGAAAGTAGCAATACAAACGAGTTCTAGTGAATTTCTGCAACATAGACGAGCTCACAGAAGGTCTATATATATATGCATTTAACTGTGAGGTTAAGCAACTTTAATGTTTAATCGTACTATTGCACTATCTAATGTGACTTACCATACTGGACAGCACCAACAGCAATAGCAGGTACGACTGCTAGCAGTACTGCAGTAAGCTTTGCACTGAGAAGGAACATGAGCACAAGGGAGCCAATGATTTGGAACGTATAGCGTACCAACATTGAAATGTTCACCTAAAAAGCAAAGTATATTTTACTTTTTGTAACTTTCTAAAATATATAATCTCCAATTATTCAATGGGGATACATTGTATAAATTTTGCCATTTTGTTTTCATGCGGTGATAGAACTGAGTTTAGGAACATTCATCACTATTTATATAGAAAAATATATAGGCATTTATATCAGCAGTGTACAACATTGCGCTTAACACTACAGGACACATATTTACTCGTATTGAAAAAAAATTAGCAAAAACAAACAACTAGGATAGCCTGACATGTTCGTCTCTGATTTGCCTTTAGACTAGGATTGACAATGGCATTGACCATTAATATCAATTTATGGTAAAAATACGTACTGTCACAGCATTCTGCACAACTTGTGTATCCGAGGCAAGCCTGTTCGTTAGTTCTCCTGTCCTAAAGTGATAAAAGTTTTGATATATTAATACTCCAAGAAGGTATTAACATTGAATTGTTCACATTCGCAAAATTTGTATTACAGCACAAAAATTCCAACGCAGAACAAATGGCCTCACTCAACTAAATGACCACGACTCTGGTTTCGGCAAGTTTAACTGCAACAATAGAAATATCACAAACGAATCAGTATAACTAGAAAGGGCAGTTGTCGCCAACTACATGTATCCCCCGTGTTCTCCCCAAGATGTGTAAGTATACGAAGTTTGGTCGCGCTATAGGTCAATTAGGGGCCGAGTTATAGAGAGAAAGGGAAATATGATGAAGGTCAAGTTCAAGGTCAATGTCAAATAAAGGTTGCAGTGACCTGGTTTCGGTACGCGACACACCTTCTTCCCCAGATGTGCAAGTATACCAAGTTTGCTCGTGCTAGGCCAATTAGGGGCCGAGTTTTAGAGCGGAAGGGAAATATGACCAAGGTCAAGGTCAAGGTCAAATAAAAGCCGCAGTGACCTGGTTTTGGTACGCGACACACATTCTCCCCAAGATGTGTAAGTATACCAAGTTTGGTAGCGCTAGGTCAATTAGGGGCCATGTTATAGAACGGAAGGGAAATATGATCAAGGTTAAGGTAAAGGTCAAATAAAGGTCGTAGTGACCTGGTTTTGTTATGCGACACACCTTCTCCCCAAGATGTGTATGTAGACCAAGTTTGGTAGCGCTATAGGTCAATTAGGCGCCGAGTTATAGAGTGGAAGGGAAATATGATCAAGGTCAAATAAAGGTCGTAGTGACCTGGTTTTGGTACGCAGCTCACCTTCTCCCCAAGATGTGTAAGTATACCAAGTTTGGTAGCGCTAGGTCAATTAGGGGTCGAGTTATAGAGCGGAAGGATGATTCTCTGCGGCGGACCGAGCGGCGGCAGCGGCTGGGGAGACATGAAACCATAATATCCCCGCCGACTTCGTCGCGGGGGATACAATTAGTGCAGGCTATACCTGCTCACAAAACGGATTTATACCTAGTCTCATCAAAGAAGCCAATTTCTTGTTTTATTATGGCTGTGAATACATCTTTGCGTAGCCTAGCAACAAAGCGTTGTCCAGCAAGCTCAAACATCCACGCTCGAATCATCGACGCCAATGCTCCAACACCGTAGATCAGCAGCATGATCACCACTACCCTGTTCAACTTTGCTGGACAAACATAAATGATAGATTAGCACTTGCAGCTGCTCCCACTCTAGGCACATGCAGTCAAACCCGCGTAGAAGGGTCAATCGAGAGATGCAATGATTCTGTGACTACTAACACTGGTTTAAGTGTACCACCCTACCAAAAATGTGTTAATTCCAACGGCAGAAGCATGGGTGTTACATCTATTTACTAACAAACTTGCTAATGCCCGGTTAAGGATGGATACCGATTAGGTTCGATTACAGTTATAATACTAAACCCTGATGTGTTTTAGTTCCGTTTAATGAGTCACGCCAACTTACATACCAATAGACGTCTGAGCAGCATCAATCACTAGTCCAAAAAATAGCGGCGCGACTATCTGGGAGCCAGATGAGAACAGCAAAGCAAACAATCCAACAGATAATAATGGAAACTCCTGCAATTGAAAAAAAAAACACTACAAGTAAAATCGATTATTTTCGTAACCTCTTTAAATGCGGATGTCAATGTCATTGCTTTAATGACTCTTGGGTCTCTAGGGGGTTACCTTAATGCATTTTTATCATAAGCAAAAACAACTAATAAAGACTGAGAAATTACCACAATTAATACTAACAAATGCTTAAGTAATTATATGCAGTCAAAGTTGTAAACGTACTGGCTTTGCTAAAACAGCTATCCTGACAAGGGATGCCTCCCTTTTCTTTGGCGTACCATCCACATCAACTTCAACACCTACTGCATTGTAGATATGTCGTACTCTCATCTTTGGCAACTTCTTGTAAGTTCTGAAGCTTAGAACGTATGCGAGCAACTCTGCGAGCGAGAATACACACGCACACACCAGTGCAGCATAGAACGTTGCACTCATGGCGGCCGATTTAGAAGATCGGACGAATGCAGCAAGTATCATTCCACCTTTGATGAACGCGTATGCAGTGAATACAAGCTGCACAGCGCCAGCACTAGCGTGCAATACTCTCTTCACGAGAAACAGCTGGTAGTCAAGAGGAGACTCATACTGCTGCATATAAGTACTTTCCAACTTCCAGTAGATAGACACCAAAATGAGCGTACGCACGATCGCCAGTGGCAGTAGATCGAATATGGACGTTTCGAATGAAAAATTGATAACGCTGTCTGTGAGGTATTCACCACTGCCTCCTGAAAGCACAAAAATCTTTCATGTGACTATTGTCAATACCAAAAGCCATATGGGCAAACATTGTACATCTACCATACATACACAACAGTCATGTTCCTGGTAAAGCAGGACTGTCCAAATGATGAGAGATGTGTATGTCCTGTAACTATATGGACATTCACACACATTTCATCATATAATTGGTTACCAGAAATGCATATAAATCAATTTTTATGATTCAGCAAGCACGACCAGACTATATACAATTTTAATGTTACTTACCTGTAAACCACAACACCGCTGTTACAATACAGTCAACGAAAAGAAGTAGGGTAGTTAGCACTGTAAATCGAGCCAGAGGCAAACTGTAACGGATAGAGCACCCTGAAGGCAGCAGCTTGTTTTCCTCTTGTGTTGGTTCAAACGAAGTATGTGCATCTTCATGTGCCTCCACAGGCTCTACTGTATGGTCGACTGATCCATAGCTCAAACTCTCCGTACTCTTGTATTTTGGAAATGACAGATCTTTGGCGAAAGCCACTCGCTCACTCTGTTTTGTCAGTTTATTCGCCGCCATCGTTCAACCTGAAAACATAAGTCTGATCGTAATCATTTAGCATAAACATTTTACGTATATTTACTATTATTTAGGGGATAGATTTGTTCGCAATGCCCATACCGAGTGCCCACAATCTTTTGTGTGGATCTGGTGTACATTTTCTAAGGATGGTCAGATGAAACTTGAACTAGGGTCAGGTATGGTCATGTATAATCAAAATCCAATAATCTAGTGTGGCAGTGGCACTGGTCATAGTTATGTCCCTCGGTGATATAATTTATTGGTGAGTGCAGCAAGATATATCTGTGAATGTTTTTTTGCCTGTGTGTTTCTGTGTTGTTGGTTGTGAAATGTTATAAATGTTTTACATCATCTGTGGCAAGAAGCACATATGTTCAGTCATGAATATAGGGGGCTTAACTGTACCGGGATTCCCAGTTTGCACCCCGAAAGGCTGTTGCAGTGAAAGAAACGCTGTCAATATATAGTTGTTACATCACAGTCATTTAGAGAAAAACCAATGCTGTCAGTAGTTGTCACATGACTGTGACATGTCTGAGAGCAGCGCTGTCAGATCTAGGATAGTTTGGGACAGCCGCAATGTGTGCTAAACTAATATGGGGTGCTAAACTAGGCTTGGGCATAGTATATGCATGGTTGGACGTAGGATTTGGACGGGATTTACAGGAAACTGTCGACAATAATACTAATAGGTGAAAGAGAGTATAGAAACATTAAGAATTTGGTAGTAAATAGATTCCGTATTTAGTTAGCATTATATTTTATTGAAACGCTTCAAGTGCCTGTGATGATAACACTAACAGTTTAACACGTCAGTAGTGACACTGATATTGTGCAAACCACAGGCACTTGGGACAGAGTCAGTAAAAACTGAAAATAATAATTAATATGATTATGAACGCACATTCACAAATACGGTACCGTACCGGTACCTCTCAATTACAGTTCCACTGTTGTGTCACTGTATATCAACTTTCCTTCATAAAAACTAACGCTGCTGCGAGTGTGCTGTGTCGCCATTATATTTATAATGATAATAATATTCATTAGAATATAAAGTTATACCCTATCCTTGAACCGAAATGATTCATTTGTAGTAAACCGGATCACAACTACACAAGGTGGTCCTGAGCAATCGATAATCACCGAAATTAGTTAGAAACACTTCAGACATAAACACAAAACGTAGAAAACAAGGTAGAAAATAGCATACAAGTATTTACCATGAGTTTATCACGAGCCAAGACTAGAATGCTAAGAATAGCTACTTGCTCATAATCGTTCTGCTTGATTAATGATAACGAGCGTGTTTACGCGGAACACGCTTCGCCAGCCACCTATAGGACACTTGGTCAGACAATGCCAAGTTAAAGCTGAGAATAATATAAACATTGTACATAATATACATCTTACTATAAATGGGGATTTTGTGGTGTGTGTTGTGTGTGTGTGTGTGTGTGATGTGTGTGTGGGTGTCGTGTTGTGCTCGTGTTGTGTCGTGTCGCTCGTGTCAGTGTCCGCGTCTATACGTTTCCGCACCACGTCCAACGGATCCTCTCAAACTGGTACGAACATTCTACAGCATCATGACACGTTGCATTGG
>NW_014577216.1:3220-11343 GCF_000485595.1 Priapulus caudatus | reverse complement strand
GATTTTTGTGTGTGTGGTGTTGTGTGTGTGTGTGTGTGTGTGTGTGTGGTTGTGTGTGTGTGTGTGTGTGTGGTGTCCGCGATACTTTTCCGCACCACGTCAAACGAATCCTCTCCAAACTTGGTACGAACATTCTACAGATCATGACACGTTGCACTGGCGCCTATTTATTTTTTTTCAGTTATTATTTTATTTCGACTTCCACGTCAAAAACGTAAATATAGGCCGAAATTTTTTGCGACCAACGGCGGTGCATACGTCGCAACACGAAATACGACAATGGCAATGTAAAAAAACAATGTATACGACCAAAGGCGCTCCATCTATGCTCTTGATCTAATAACCAGAGAAATGTTATACATTGTTTTTCATTGTTTCTTGGCGATTGTTTAAAGAATTATTGGTATGACAAGTGCCCAGCTAATGCAACCAAAGCATAATAATATTATAGTACATATACATTATAATTATTATAAGTAAGCATCGACAACGATACCGCCCCGCAAGAAAGTCGACTCGCTGTAAAAAGGTTTTCTGGTGTCTGCGTGCGCTGCGCGCAGCGAGCGCGCGCGTGTGTTGTGGTGTGTGTCGTGTGTGTGTGTGTGTTGTGCTGTGGTGTGTGTGTTGTGTGGTTGTGTGGTGGTGTGTGGCGTGGTGCGTGTGCGTGGCGTGTAGTGATGTGTGTGTGTGCTGTCTATTTGTTGCGTGTGTGTGTATCGTCTTTTGTGTAGCGTGTGTGTGTTGTGCTGTTTTATACAGCGCGCGTGCGCGTGTGTTTGTATGTGTTTGTGTAGTGCGTGCGTTGTGTGTGTGCGCCGGCGCGGCGTTGGTGAGCTGTGTGTGGGTGTGTGGTGTGTGGTGTGTTGGTGTCGTGGTGTTATGTGTTAAATGTGTGATTGTGTGTATGTTGTGTGTGTGGTGTGTGTTGTGTGTGTGTGTGGTGATGTGTGTGTGTGTGGTGGATAGTGTGTTAGCTGTCTAAACACTTCTTCAGCTACGGTTAGTTCTACGGTCACTGGCTAGAACGCGGGGCAATGCCTCTGCAGCCTAAATATTCTTAGCTGTATACGCCAATGACACAACTAAACGTTCCATCCATGAACAATGTGGTCTATCAACAGAAGTTTACCACCTAACGGCATGGACTAGTTAATCTATATCTATGATATAATGTATTATATATTGTTCTCAGCTGTATATTTCTCTCAGGTCTCAGGTGAGATATAGTGATCCGCGAGATGGCGCATACATTATCAACAAGTTTAGTCAAGCTACCATTCGTTTATAAAAGTATCTGCTAAGCGCATAGATCACATAATAAAATGATTAATACAGTGACCGCGAGCGTATGACTGATTACAAAGGAATTAGCCTCACCCGACTATAGAGTTATGACACTCTATGTCTGTGGGTCTAGATAATATCAGGGTAATGATGACAAAATTTGTTCATAGTTAACTCCCCTTGATAATTAATAGTTATGATTGTTCATAGATGACTATTGATAATGATGTTCAACCTTGGTACGTATATTAGCATAGTGCGTCAGTGTTTAGAATGGGTCCAAACATAGCCGTAGGCGTAGATAAGTGTGATTCCAGTATTTTGTACCACAACAGCCTATATAGAAGTAGGAGAATTCTCTCATGTTCTCGAAATGATTGCAAATGCGAATGTAATTTCTTGTTAATAAACGTAACGGCCGTACACCAAGAAACAATTGTGGCATGTCACCGCGGGAAACATGAATGAACTCATCTAGACCCGACAGGGTACGTAGCGTGAGGCAAAAATTCACCTAAGGGGGGGGGGAGTCAGTGGCGATCCAGGATTTCAAGGAGGGGTGCGAAATAGGGTGGGAGTGGGGGGGGGGTCCTCCCCCAGAGAATTTAGAAAAATTTATGTAGATTGCAGGCGATGGTATTTGAGGCACTTTTGAACACATGAACAGCCTTCATTCTGACTACGACAATTCTCTTTTAGTAGAACAATTTGTTTTTTTTAATTTTGCTCCAAAATCTAGGGGGTGCAGCTGCCCCCCCCCTTGTCCCCCCGCAGTCTACGGCCCTGAACTAGTTCTATATATACTATCAGGAGTGAATAATAACAAGTTTGTTTCCTCCTGATACTGTGCAATTAAATGTTATTATGGTACGCCGTTTTTTGGTGGCGTAGTACTAACTTGAATTCATTCCTCCATAAAATTTATCCCATGTACAGATGTATTCCAAAATAAATGTGCTCAATCACCCGACTATCTCAAGTACGAGATAAATTTAAAGCACAAACTAAACGGTACACCATCGCATATCAAAAGAACAACCTCGCAATAGAATACTATCAGTTGATCAGCAGTTAGCAGTGATGCATACGTTATCACCAAGCAGAACACTTCTTTCTTTACCATTACGTTCCATTACGTCTTACAAATATGGACGAATAGCATTTGGATGATAAGTGACAGCCGTCGAGACAATAGATTAACAGTAATTACGTAATGTACCGGTATAATTCGAATTGTATGAATATTAGAGATAAATTAGCACGCAATTATAACTGCGATTTGCTACATCACTGCAATCAATGTCTGTCCAGCTAGGCAATACGTTCCTTTAGCGGTCACCGATGTGTAGAGAATGACAACTATCTGTCGGCATATATGAACCGGACGAACGTTGTTGTATCCTACTATCTATCTGCTCTTGAGAGAGGTTGATGTATAGATTTGTCATTGCCAACTTCTATTCCAATGAATTGAGAGAAAATACAATATCTCATCATAGTGAAGCACGTGGGTGCCAAGTAGTTATCTGTTTATTCATTTGTGATAGTAAATAAAAAGAATATATTTCTATGATTATTTGTAAAAGTGTATTTAAGTCCATGCTTACTGCTTTTTCCAAACAGGTATGGAGGTTTAACACTGTGAAAAAGTCATAGAAAAAGCTCAGAACTGGAGTAAGGCTAACATGTCATAGAACACGTTAGAATAGAAACCTACCACGTGATTTTTGCCCTCGCGAGCCCAGAACGCTGTCTCTCCACTAGGTTAGTTACCTTTGTATACATTTAGAGATAGGTATATTAAGTCGATAAATATTTGCATCACGTAACTACGTGGCCTTGCTTTGTGGGACCGTTTGAACATTCCATTATCGCGAATCTGAAGATAGCGGGCGCACAATTGCTGTTCATCTGCTGTTTTATAGCCTATAACAGCGCAGATTTGTGGTGATTGTTGTGCCGGAGTAATCAGTAAAATTTCCACTAATAGCCTCGTTCACACGAGACCTCGTATTTATGAAATACGGTATTTGCGAAATACCGTATCTGAGACAAATACGCGGGCCTGAGCGTTCACAGACGCTGATTCGCGGCTGGCCAGAAATACGGTATTTTGCGGAGCTGCGAGCCATACTTAAACAATCAGGCGAAGCAATGCAAAATAAACAATGCAATGCGCAACCAACTGCCGATAAATAGTAGACTGGTCCGCGCTAGAAGACATTGTTGTCCACTCGCGTTAGCACTGAACGTCCGAGCGCCGACCAGCTCTAGTAAAATACGGCTTCAGAAATCCGCGTATTTAAGCCGCGCCGCACACGTGCAACTCATCTGCTGAGCCAACGCCCAAAGGCCAGTTGCTCAGCAGATAGCTACACCCGTGCGTGTAAAATTCTGCACGATTTTGCACTCGCGTGCTGTGAGACCGATATCTAGCGTGTTTGACTATTTTGTGGCCACGCGAGGCCAAAACTCAGCGTGTGCGGGTGCGTGAGCTATCAGCTCAGCCAAAAAACTATTTTACCGACCAATGAAGAGCGCGGAATAGGGGCATGTGATTTAAAATTCGGCGCCCATGAAACAGTGCGAGAAAACTCTTACTGTAGATTCTGTGATTTTGCAGACGTACACGTGGCGGCGATGCGGTGCGCATAAGTGGTGCGTGCGTGCGTGCGGTGCGGCGTGCGTGCGGCGTCCCGTGTGGCAGTACACGTGCGTGCGGTGGCGTGGCGGTGCGGTGTGCATGTACACGTCGGTGGCTAGCTGAAGTGTGTGTGTGCGTGCGTGGTGCACGTACCGGCGTGCGTGCGCGCGTGTGTACTACAGTCGTGCGTGCGGTGCGCTGCGTCTGACTTACACTTGCGTAAACATTCTTGCGTCCGGCGGTCCGTGTGTGTGCACGGTACATCGTGCTGTGCGTGCTTCGCGGTGTGTGTCGGCGCTGTGGCAGGTGGCACGTCGTGCGCTGTTCAGGTGTCAGCACATGTGTGCGGGTGTCGACGTGTATGTGCAGTACAGCGTGCTGGCGTGCGTGCACGGCATGTTCACACCACGCCACGCCGCCACGCACGTGTACGTGCACACCACGCACAACACGCAGGTACGCACGGTGTACGTGCAACACGCACGCACGCACCCGCATGCACTGCACGCCGAACATGTCCTTGCAACACGCGTGCGCACACACGCACAGGCCACGCGCACGTGTACGTGCACTCAGTGCGCACTGCATGCACAGTCAGCTGTATAGGTACAAGTCGCACGTCGACCGACGATGTTAAGCGTGCACAATCAACGAATCTATAGAAAAGTAGTAGTTTCTGCTCGTTCAGTGGGCGCCGAGCATTAGTTAAATGCACATGCCTCTATCCTGCGGTTTCATTGGTCGTTAGAATAATTTGTGGCGAGTCTGATAGCTCAAGCGAGCCGCAGCACATTCGCTGAGTTTTCTGGCTCTCGGCGTGGCACAAATATCTAAACACGCATTAGATATTCGGTCCTCACAGGCTACGCGCCAAAATCGTGGCAGAATTACACGTCACACGTGAGCTCTATGCTGCTGAGCCAAACGGCCACTCTTGGAGGCCGTTGCTCAGCAGATAGTTTCGACGCGTGTGCGGCGGGCTTAAAGTACCGGATTTTCTGAGCCGCGTATTTTATTAGACTGTGTCCGGCTCGCGACTCATTCCGTGTCGTGCGTCGGTGTGACGTGTACACGTCGGCGTGCGTTGCTGGTCTGAACGTTACACGTGGCGTACATTGCGTGCGTCCGTGCGTCGCGGTGTGTGGGCACGTACACGTGCGTGCTGTGCTTGCGTGTGTGGCGGGTGGTGCAGGTTAGGCACGCTTCGTGCGTTGTGGTGCGTGTGCGAGCACGATGTTGGCGTGCGTGCGCTGTACGTTGTATTGTGCGACGGTACACGTGGTGCGTGGCGTGCAGGCATGTTCATCACGGCTACGCACGCACGGCACGGCACGTGTACGTGCCACGCATCGCACACATCATTGTACGCACGCTGTACGTGCAACACGCACCGCATGCATGTCACGCACGCACGAACCTGTTCGCTGCACAGCGCCGCAACACACCACGCACCAGCACGTCACTGGTGTAGGTGCACACGCACGCGCACGCACCGGTGTATAGGTTGACACGCACGTGACGTCACGTGTACGTGCACAATCACAGAATCATAGGAAAAGTAGAGTTTCTGCTGTTTCAGTTGCTGCGCCATTTTTAAATGATCACATGCCCTATTCTGAGCGCTTCATTGGGCGGTAAATATTTGTGGTGAGCTGATAGGCTCCACGAGCCCGCACACGCTGATGTTTCTGGCCTCGGCTGCCACAAATATGCAAACACGACTAGATATCGTCTCACAGCCACGCGAGGCTAGAGAAATCGTGCAGCCATCTGCGCGCAACACGCTGAGTCTATCTGCTGAGGGCCAAGACCTCTTGAGGGCCGTTGCGCTGTCGAGCAGACTAGTTCAGCCGTGTGCGGCGGGCGTTAGCGTTCATCACGAAGGTAATATTGCGCGTCGCAAGAAAATCCGGTATCTCAAGCACGGCAAATTTTATTCGGGGTCTGGGAAGCCGTTATTTACATCAGAAACCGGCATATATACGCGCTATAGCCGCGTCACGACAGCAATGAATATCCGGTATCTAGACGTTTCACCAGCGAACAAAATACGAGCCCCAAGAAATGGACGGTATCTATAACAGATCCGGTATTTTCATGTAATAGCGAGCCTTCCAGACCCCGAAGATAACTTTGCCAGTGCATTGAGAAGATACCGGATTTTCTTGACCGCGCATTTCCTCGTGTGAACGCTAAATCCGCGGATTCTGAAGCCGCGTTATTTTCATAGACTGGTCCGCGCTCGAGTCAAAAGTTCCAGTGAACGCGAGTGAACTGTCAGCGCGCGGACCAGTCTACGTATTTTAGTCGGCAAGTTGGTGGCGCAATTGCATTGTTTTTTCGCATTGTTCGCTAGATTGTTACTAAAGCAGCTCGTTAGCTCGCAATACCGTATTTCTGGAGCCGCGAACAGCGTGTGAACCGCTCGCCGCGTAATTTTCTCAGATACGGATTTCGCAATACCGTATTTCAGAAAATACGAGTCTCGTGTGAACGAGGCTACTGTCGGTTTAAAGAGACAGTAACTGTGCATGTTTAGGTGCTTGCTTTCGATCTGCAGAAACAGAACTGGGAGGAGCTACCCACGATGAAAGATAGCATATACACAGTAAGAAAGCACGGTAAAACGATTAAACTTTCACATCGTACCTTAGTTCATGTTATAGAGTATCATGTTCAGATCTCATTCCTAGATTCAGAGAGCATTGTAGTAGCGCCATTTTTTCCCAAGAACATTTGACTATCGGGTATATTTTTTTTCACACATCTAGCTTTCCCACAGGCAAGACGATGTCACAGCTGTGTGAAGGTGAAAGACGGCAAATACGCGAAAGTTCGAGTTTTACATGTTGCAAAAAAATACATGAAACTGTAGTAAAACAACGAACCATGTGGTATATCCGTCTCATCACGCACGTCGCATCTAATGGGGTCGGTCTCTCGTTTAAATTCAGATGTGAACATGACGGGAGGCTATGATGGAGCACAGATGTCTGGAGACCTCTGGAGACTTCATCTGCCTACAATAAGCTGGGTGAAGTACAATGCAGAGATTCCCATACCGTACGTCATACTTTCACTTAACAGCTGTAACGCCTGTATCACGCACAGATCTGTGTCCTGAATTAAATAATTAATAGAATTAATAGCAAATTAGTATCTTAAAATTAATTGAATAACGTTTAAAATGATTATTTACAAATTAATTTTTAAGGTACCATGCAGTTAACCTGGTTTGCAAAATTTTCTCCATTTTCTGAACCACGCATCTTATAGTGTACTAACCTTAATTTCGCGGTCACGTTCGCTTCGCTCCTATTAGTATAGTTACTTTTAAAATTTGGGTGAAATGAGGTTATAGGTGCATATAGACGAGTATCTGCATAGAGGTTATAGGTTCATGGCGGTTGAGTGTTGAGCGGCAGGAATGTAGTGTCTGTATGTGTGCCTGAGGCCGCGCAGCTATACGTAACGATGTAGCGTTCTACACATAGGCTTCTACACATAGGCTACATATGACACATAGGCGTTCTACACATAGCATTCTACACATATGCTTACGTACCATGAGCAGAGATATATTCTATATATACATACCACGAGCAGAGATATATTCTACACATACATACCACGAGCAGAGATATATTCTACATATACATACCACGATCAGAGATATATTCTACACATACATACCACGAGCAGAGATATATTCTACACATTATAATACCACGATCAGAGATATATTCTACATATCATACCCGAGCCCGGACGATATATTCACATATCATATCCGATCAAGAGATATATCTAACATAACCACGCAGCAGAGATTATTCTACACATACATACCACAGCAGAGATATATTCTACTATATACATCAGAGCAGAGATAATTCTACAATACATACCACGAGCAAAATATATTCCTACACATACATACCACGCACCGAGCCAAGACGATATATTCTACAACATACATACCACGAGCAGCTGAATATTATACACCATAGGCTTACAATACCACGGCAGAAGATATATTCGTACGACATAACATACCACGATGCAGAGATATATCTACAATACACACGAGCAGAGATATATTCTACACATACATACCACGAGCAGAGATATATTTACACATAGGCTTACCATACCACGACAGAGATATATTCTACACATACAACCACGAACAGAG
>NW_014577216.1:0-3118 GCF_000485595.1 Priapulus caudatus | reverse complement strand
GCGCGCGCGCGCGCGCGCGCGCGCACACTACACAACAAAATCATGGTGATCCAAAATTCGTGGGGGGACATGTCCCCCTGTCCCCCCCTAGATTTGCGCCCCTGACTGTGATATATATATATATATATATATATTATATATAAAGTAATATTATAAACCACATCTACGTGTAGCTGCTGTTACGAAATCGCCACTATGTCGTTTTACCTCGGGTAACCGTAAGCATTTATTTAAAACTAGTTCCGATTTCTATCCAGTGAGAGCTATTTTGTGAGGCCAGCTAACGAGTTTGTAACTACTCTTACTCTCTCTGTACTATCTTGTAAGCCGCATCTATGCTCGCACAGATCTACAACTCCTATCTCTCTTGTTCTTCCTTTATGATACCATGTGTATGATCATCATCGTAGCTTCATCTATCTCATAGTGATTGTTCTCGTTATGAACCACCACATTTTACGGCATTCGGTGGACTGCATTACGCGCGTATATGAATGACACCGATATCAGAGGGACCAGTAGTCAGAAACATCTTCGTCGTGATATTAGTCTTGGTTCGTAACTTTTGCTATGTATGTTATGATAGTATACTAATCATTATCGTGGTGCTAGCTAGCTACACGTCGTATCTGACTAACGGCCCCGTCCCGAGGAAGCCGTGTTGGTGACTCACCAGCTGCTGTTGCAATCTCTCTCTCTCTCTCTCTGATCTCATCTCTCCTCTCTCTCCTCTCTCTCGTCCTTCTCGTCTCTCGGCTCTCATCTGTCTCTCTTCTCTCTCTCTCTATCTCTCTCATCTCAAGGGCGCGGTCGGGTCCTCTGTCTCTCTCTCAATACATCTCTCTCATCTCTGATCTCTCCTCGTCTCTCTATTGTCTCTGTCTGCTCTCCTCCTCTCTCTCTCTCGCTACTCGTCTCTCTCTGCTGGCTGTCTCTCTATTGTCGCTGTCTCCACTCTCTCATCGCGCTGTCGGCCCTGCACGTCGGTCGCCTGGATGCAGTGTTCTGTCCATCCACGATTCGCGCGGCGCTATATATAAGGCCAGCATCCAGAGAGGAACCTGCTCTCGCCTGTCTCCGGTTCATTGGCATAAATAGTGCTCGTGTCGGCTCGCGCTGGCCCGTCCTGCCACATTGATGTTACCTGTTCTCACTCTGTTTCCATATCTTTGGTGAGAGAGGACAGGAAGAAGACTCGGTATGTGGCACTAAATGTTCCCGCCTAGCGATGTGCGTGTTTGCGCATGCGCGTGCGCCGGTTACGCGTTTGCGGATTGAATTCGCGCGGATTAACTCTTTGACCGATGTGACATCCAAGTCGAGAGCTCCAATAAACTAGTTCGCTAAACCGATAAAGCAGCATACATTGAGGTGGGGGTTCGGTTTGATAAACTACAGAGCGGAATTGCGTGCACTCAATAGTGATGTATAACGATGGCGCTGCATGTGTTAGGCTTAGTTTTTGTTGGACGCAATCGGCACACATTTGCCAATAAATGCTTGCTAAAATGTTAGAATGGTGTGGGCGCGTGTGTGTGTGTGCGCAGACATTGTGCGTGCGTGGGTGTGTGTGTGTGATAGTGTGCAGTCGTGCGTGTGGTTGTACATAGTGCGCAGCGTGCGTGCGTGTGTGTGTGTGTGTGTTGTGTGTATGTTAAAATGAATTCCCGCGTGACTGAAGTAGGCGGTTGCGATTGGCGATGGATGGCGGTAAGGAATGCCTAGCTGGCTAGCAACCTTGAAACGGTTCTATATCTGGCTTTAAGGACCAGCGGCTATTCGAACGATTCGATTGGCTAGAATTTGGTTAGGTTAGAGTTTGTGTGAGTGTGTGGTGTCGTGTGTGCGTTGCGTGCGTGCGCGGCAGGCGCCGTGCGTGCGCGTGATTGTGTGTGTGTGGTGGGTGTGTGGTGTGTAGTGTGTGTGTGTGTGTGTGTGTGTGTGTCGTGCGTGCGTAGTGTGTGTTGTGTGTGTGTGTGTGTGTGTGGTGCTGTGTGTATGTGCGGCGTTGTGTGTGGCGTGTTGTGTGTATGTGTGTGTGTGTGGGTGTGTGTGTGTGTGTGTGTGTGTGTGTGTTGTGTCGGGTGCGTGTGTGTATGGCGTGCGTGTATGGTGTTTGTGAAGTGCGATCGTGCGTGTGTGTTGCGTGCGTGCGTGCGGTGCGTGTATTTGTGCGCCAGTGTGTGTGTTTGTTCTTTGTGGGTGGTGTGTGTGTGTTTGTGCGTGTGGTTTTGTGTGTTTGTGTGTTTTGTGTGTGTTTGTGGTGTTGTGTGTGTGTGTGTGTGTGTGGTGTGTGTGTTGTGTGTGTGATTGTGTGTGTGTGGTGTGTGTGTGTGTGTGTGTGTGTTTGTGGTGTGTGTGTGTGTGTGTGTGTGTGGTGTTCTTGTATATATGCTTTAGTGTTTGTGCGTGTTAGTCACACCTATAGTGTTTGTGTTTAATTAGGCACACTACCCGAAATCGTAAATCAAACATCAACACCGTGTTTATGAATTAATCGCAAAATAATCGTTGAATATACGTGATGGCCCGTACTCGCTTAATGAAGGTTAAACAAAATGTAAATTTATTGCTATTGACGATTCATCTTTACCAGCAGCCTGGGTTGCGTTCAGAACAATAGCTCTGCTCATTCTCTAGAAGCGAGTTTTATTTCCTGCCGGTATGTAGTATACCCAGCGTTTTATACGTAAGAACGTACCTGATTAATCAGTCCATAGCCTGCCTAATATAAAAATTACTTATCGCGAACAGTCACGTTACTTATGCGCTGGCGTTATAAAAATTAAAGAGCAGGCAAACAATCAGCGTATATGATTGATTTAGATGTGTCAGTGATACATGTGGTTACATAGAATGCCTGCGCACCAGCGTTTCCTATTCCGAATATAACAGTCCGATTGCCATTCAAAATCGAAAGTCACGGTTAATTTAGGTAATTAATCCCAAAATTAATTAGGTTTCCAAAATTATTCACACCGGACTATCACATGGTACTATAACTACAGTCGTACGAACTCGCACGACAAGCGCGCGCCGCATACCATACAGGCGCGCGCACGCTACATGTAGTGCACCGCGCGCGGTGTACAAGCGGCGACTAATCATATACCATCAA
>NW_014577215.1:455264-456834 GCF_000485595.1 Priapulus caudatus | reverse complement strand
GGTCGCGGGAGAAAGCACGGCGCGTGTGCGCGTGTCTTTGTCTCTCCGTGCAAGATGTGACTACACTGTGTGCAAGTTATTAAAGTTTATTCAGTTTAATACACACGCTTGGATTTCTACTTCATCATTTCTACATCGAACATTACTTCAACGTTACAACGAAGCGCTTGGGAGATTCGCGTTTTATAGCTAAAGCATTTGTGAATTTATTCTATTTATATTTATACGACATGAGATTAAGCTCGTTTCATATATATATGNTGTGTGTGTGTGTGTGTGTGTGTGTGTGTGTGTGTGTGTGTGTGTGTGTGTGTGTGTGTGTGCGCGCGCGCGCGCGCGTGCGTGCGTGCGTGCGTGCTGTGTACAGAACCGTATGCACGCATCCGTGTAAGTGGGATGTTTGTACTAATCGGCTACAGCGTCAGATTTTAAACATTTTTTGCATGGGCCAAGTTAGATCACACGCATCTGAGAGGGGAAGGCAGCGATATTTGGGCGTGTATCACATGATCGGCGTGTGTTTGTTTATCTAGGTGCATATTGGCTGCCGAGGGGAGGCCATGGGCCTTAGCTTCCGTGCGCGGTATATGGCTTCAGTACTCACTGCACGGGAGCCGATCCCGATAAATGCATCTCGGCATGGGGGGTTTCACGGCCGAGGGCGCTAGCTTCTGAGCGCTGTACTCGGTACCACAGGCCTCCCGTTACGAGGCCTTGCCCTGGTCAGGGGATGCGCTGGCTGCATGCGTACGTTTGCTGTGCGTGCGTGCGTGTTAGGGTAAGCGTGTGTGTCCCTGCGCGCGTGCGTGTGTTTGTGCGCGCGCGTGTGCGTGTATGCGTGGGTGCGTGTGCGAGCGTGCGTGCATGCGTCTGTGCGTGTGTTAGGGTATGCGTGTGTGTCTATACGCGCGCGCGTGTATCTGCGTGTGCGTGGGCGTGCGTGCGTGTGTAGTACATTACTGCCAGGCGCACGCACACACATGCGCCTACACACTGCTTGCATTCCATACACGCCCCACACAGCCTGTGTTTATACTAGATGGCTTCGATATCAGCGTACAGCTAAGCTGCTGCAGCTGCAGGGTTACTAATGATCCACCCTCGCGGTATCAGCAGTGCGAGCAGTAGCAGCATTCAGTGGGTTGATATGGGGGGGGGGGTGAATAATAGAAGGATGGGAGTGGGTGAGAAGGAACGAGAGATGTGGGAGAGATGGCAGGGTGGAGGAGAAACGGGAAAGAAAGATAGTGAGAAATAAAAAGAGTGATTATAGAGAGAGGAAGAGAGTTAGGGTATAAAAAAGAATATGGAAGTAGTTATTGCACAGAGAGAGAAAGAAAGAGAGCGGGAGCGAGAGAGAGAGGTCATAGAAAGGAAACGAATTAGGTTAGTGAAAGGCGAAGAGATAAAAGAAAAGGGGAAGTATCGGGGAGTGAGTGAGAGCGCACGCGATTGAGAGAGAGAGAGAGAGAGATTGAGAGAGAGAGAGAGAGAGATTGAGAGAGAGAGAGAGAGAGAGAGAGAGAGTAGATAGAGACGAGAAGGAGAAGGAAGCGTCTGTAACCATACC
>NW_014577215.1:446236-449519 GCF_000485595.1 Priapulus caudatus | reverse complement strand
TAGAGAGCGAAGTAATTAGCGAGGAGGGGAGAGATAGAGAAGCGAAAAGAAAAAGCGAGGGAGGGGAGAGATAGAGAGAAAGAAAGCGACGGAGGGGAGAGATAGAGAGCGAAAGAAAGCACGAGGGGAAAGATAGAGAGGGCGAAGAGATAAGCGAGGGGGGAGAGATAGAGAGCGAAAGAAAGCGAGGAAGGGAGAGAGTGTGTGAGAAAGATAAGAAGGAGAAAAAAGAATGCGTACACGTTCTTTCTCGTGTATGGTTTGTCTTTATGGTGCGCCACTGTACTACACCATGAGCGTGATGCCTTGAATGCCTCCTTTGACTCCCGCGCATTGTGATTAACCGTCCTTTTCTAATTAATATACAGCCAGAAAAATTAGGAATTAACGTTTTTCCTCGAACATTGACCCCGCAACATTGAGTGTTTGCGATCACGGAGAGAGCAGCGTACATCTGTGTTGTTCTTTGATAAAATGATCTCAACCGAATTGTATTCCTGAGCATTTAATCATGTGGCGCGTATATGCAGAGATCTAGACAACTATTACAACAACATAACTACATTTCCCGAAGCGTAGTGGCTGCTAATGACTAAACCAATGCTACCTCTTCTATCCTCTTTTAATTTAGCGCGGCTAACAATAATTATATTACGCCCTTTATCAGTGCCACGCACGAATGCCGCTCAGAGAGCTAGGGCGGTAGAGAGAGAGAGAGAGAGAGAGAGAGAGAGCGAGAGCGAGAGCGAGAGCGAGAGACGGTTAGGTTGGAGCTTATTGCCATATTTTTTAAGGACGTTTGGTGATTCATTTGTCACTCGTTTATATAACCATGCCGTGTGAGGTTGGTTGTTCGTCGCAGACTATTTTCGGTGTTCTTGTAGAATGTTTGGTATGCTTAGTTATGTGCGCGTGTCCTGCAATGCCTCGCAGCGTGTGAGCATTTTTTTTGGTCGCAAATTTATTTCCCATATATTTCCCACTTGCTTCTCATCTGAAGGAATGCGATATTGCGAACTGCATAATTTATTTGTCAATATATTCTATTATATAGCATACACTCCACTTTCTCACTCACGTCTCTGCATTTCTAATATTTTACATTTCGTGAAAAGATTCTGGGAGAATGATTGATCAGACGTTATGTACAATAACGGAGTGTTTCTGTCTTGTGTATAGCTCCCCCCCGATACAGAACTGATGTAATACAGCTGATGTATCTCTAAGCTTCAATATACCTAACATCGAAGTCTGTTTGGAATTATGATAAATGTACTTTATGACACATCTATCTTGCGATTGATCTAGCTTACGGTAAATGTACGTCGTTGCTAATAGGCAATACAGCTATTATGTACGTTATGACTGAAATGTCGTTCGAATTATGATCGATGTACTTTACAACTGTTGTACCTCACAGCTAACGTACTGTTGTATGTGCAACTACTGCAGTATATAACTAATCCATCTCAGAGTGAAGTGTTTCCAAACATGTCGAACTCACAATTGAAATAAGTACTTGATCCATTTTCCTGTAGCGAGAGTGTTCGGCTGTAATTTGTTAGTCCTCGATATTAATGTTTATTCCCATATTCTGTAAGATCGAGTAATAAGCGATATTCGCTGAGAAAATTAAGCTTCACGTTTGATTGCATGTTTTGCATTACTTGCAATACTTCCACAAATACACCCACTATATAGTATTTTAATTATATTGGTATGAATTGATGAATTCTACTCAATCCCTCGTGCACGCGTATAGTGACAAGCCTGTCAATCATTGAATGGATTTCGATTATTAGTTAGGTTCAGCGAATAAACGTGCTGGGCATAAGAGGTCTCAGTCTACGGCGAAAAAAGCAGTTGCACACAATTTCTCTATAAACTCAGAAATAAACTCTGCTAGAATTGTACGTGAATGTCATCTGCGATCTGTTTATCGGTTAGAAATAATATTCAAATAATAGTGGAGTGTAGCATGAAGGACGTGCAAACTATATTGGCAGCGAATTCGTTATACGTATTTGTTGTTACATATTTGCACGCGAATCTCGCTCGTGAATTATTCGCAGCACGGAAACAATATTAGCAACAATCTTCTAATTAGAACTATGAGCCATGCGTTCTACTCGCTGCGCTGGGGACCTGTGATTTAATTCTGTCAGAGATGGATAGAGAAATATTGGGGACAGCGAGAGAGAGAGAGAGAGAGAGAGAGAGAGAGAGAGAGAGAGAGAGAGAGAGAGAGTAAGGAAGAGAAAAAAGATGCGTACACGTTTCTTTCTCGTGTATGGCTTTCTTTATTGGTGCGCACTGTACTACACCATGAGCGTGATCCTTGGAAATGCCTCCTTCGACTCCCGCGCATTGTGATTAACGTCTTTTCTAATTAATATACAGCCAGAAAAATAGGAAGTTAACGTTTTCCCCGAACATTGATCCTCTTAAGAGGTGTTTGCGATCACCAGCGTACAATCTGTGTTGTTCTTTGATGAAATGATCTCACCGAATTTGTAATCCTGAAATTTAATCATGTGCGCGTATATGCAAGATCTAGACAACCTATTACAAAAACATAACTACATTTCCCGAGTTAGTGGCTGCTAATACTAAACCAATGCTACCTCTTCTACCTCTTTTAATTTACCGCTAACATAATTATATACCCCGCTTTACAGTGCACGCACATGCCGCTCAAGAGAGTACGCGTGGCTGCACATATTCGTGCCACTGCGCTGACCGAATTGTTTATAACGGCAAAATATCTTCAATTTACGTATTAACAAATAGGCAGTGAGTGAATCTCGACAGGCGTAATTCGTTTTTCCAACGAAATGATTTCCGTGTTCATAAAGCCGGTCGTGGATCAATTGCTGATCGCCTGATGGAAGATGGCGGTGGTGGGCGGTGGTGATGGATGCATATGTGGTGTATGTAACATACATACATACAGTATGTTCACGAGAAAAGGCCGAACGAGATGGCGTTTGATATGACAGGGAGAGGAAATGGTTGTGGACGAAGAGGCGGGGGTTGGTGTGTTACAGGAAGTAAAAAAAGAGGATTCGTGATGGAGAGATGAAGCGAAGCATCGCAGGGGCGTCGCTGTCATGGGGGGAGGGGTAAGCCAAGGCAGGAGTGTTGGATTGAAGAGATAAAGGGGTGGGGAAGTGCTGGGGGCGTGCAGGGAAGGTGGTAAAGAACATTTGACAGAGAGAGATAGAGAGAGCGAGAGAGAGAGAGAGAGAGAGAGAGAGAGAGAGAGAGAGAGAGAGAGAGAGAG
>NW_014577215.1:441952-443794 GCF_000485595.1 Priapulus caudatus | reverse complement strand
TGTTGTTGTTGTTGTTGTTGTTGTTGTTGTCGTTGTGTTGTTGTTGTTGTTGTTGTTGTTGCTGTTGTTGCTGTTTTTGTTGTTGTTGAAGGCATGTAGGTAGTAATGATGTGTGTGTGTAGAGCGGTGGACTGGTAGATATCACAGGCTTCTGGAGTAGTGCGCACGGGATTATTTAAGCTAACTATGACATGATAATCTATTGCAACCAGTCAAACATTTCCTATTTGCCACAGGGCATGAAGAAAGGAAAGCTAGTATGTCAGTGTCGTGAGCACTACGCGTGCAGGAATGCAAGTCTTTCCATCACCTTGTACAGGGAAGACTGGTTGGCAAGGAATTGACCGCTAAAACCTTGATTTCTTGCGATTTACGCGAAAGGAACTAAATGGTGGTTCATTAACATTTTTATTAAAAATCTGAAGAAATATTAAATTGTAGGTTGAAGTATTTTATCTGTATTAATTAGAATGTCTGTAACACTCATCGTGATTGGTTAACCGTGTGTAATATGTGGCACGCCCTTGCATGCTGGATCCATACCATGATATCAGAAGTAGATAATAGGGAACTATATTATCCCTATATCTATTATCCCTATTATCTACTTCTGATTATATCAATCACCAAACTGTCTGTTGCTGCTACTGACTCCCTGGTGACCGGCCACCAACAGTCGTATCATTCTAGTTTTCTCACTCATAGTAATTTCAGAGTAACTGTCCTGTGGGCCGCTCACAGCGAGTGGACCGGAATCTAATATCATTCTAGTTATTCGTAGCACGCCGAGAGAGTGCACGCCGAGAGAGAGGCTAAAATAGGCTTTTAGGATGACTCACAGCCACTTAGAGCGTTTCAATAAAATATAATGCTAAATAAATACGAAATCTATTTACTACCAAAGTGTTAATCTTTCTCTACTCTCTTTTGCCTATTAGTGCCGACAATTTCCTGTAAATGCCGCGCAAATGCTCCTCTGCAACACACATGTACACCGCACGCACGCTGCCGCACATGGACACACCTTTCTCGTGAGTGTATGAATTCCTTGCGAGAGTGGTAAGAATAACGATTGGTATGCGGTTATGAAATCCTGGTCATATAGATAAGTAGAATAACAGGGTTCGTGGGAAAACCTATGATTGGACAGTTAGGCGATAAAGGGTGAAAGTAAGCGTAGAATCAGGAGGGTATAAGCGAAGGAGTACGGATGGGGGTGTAGGTGGAAGAGTAGGGTGACAAAGTGCATGTGTAGGGGGATATGGTGCTAGAGATACAGTCACTAGCTGCTAGAGATAGTCACGGAGTATGTACGGGCTGCATGTAAATATTGGAAGCAGATAAAATCGTAGCAATATGCGTTTTCACCCATGATATAGCGGGGTAGTTGTCCAGGTCTAGCCACTTAAGTGAATAGATGAAAATGTCGCAGAGATATTGCCCTTATGGTTAGAAAGAGCAAATCTACAGAGTGGAGATAGATATACATACGTAGGGAGACCGATAGACATTTACAGAGACATGTAAATTCTCTCTTACTCACTCACTCACTCACTCTCTCTTTCACTATATATATATCTATATATATATAATAGGAGCGGGGCAGCACAGAAGGGGAAATATTCATGAACGTTTTTAGATTTACTCCACTCGCTCTGCCAAAGTATGCCATATAGTTGGGAGTATAGTACGATAAGTGATTGGATAGAAACTAGAAGTGCGTGAGCCGACGTACGAAAAAGGCCAAAGTTAAAGCGACAGTGCGAAAGTGGAAGACGAGAGAGTGAGAGAAGAGAAAGAGAGAGAGAGAGAGAGAGAGAGAGGGAGAGAGAGAGAGAGAGA
>NW_014577215.1:421832-441626 GCF_000485595.1 Priapulus caudatus | reverse complement strand
CTCTCTCTCGCTCTCTCTCTCTCGCTCTCTCTCTCTCTCTCGCTCGTTCTCTCTCTTGCTCTCTCTCCCTCTCGCCCTCTCTCTCTTTCGCTCTCTCTCCCCCCTCTCTCTGTTTCTGCGCATTGACTCATTAACGGGCTATTCGAACCCGTTCAGCAAACGTGTCAGCTAGTCTACATCTTTCTAAAAGTGTCCGCAACAAATGCTTCTTCTGTCGTGGTTATGCTCATCATCAGAATTTGTCAGGATTTATTTTGCGCTTGGTCTATGCGTGCAGGCAATAGTGTAGGGAAGCACCTCACACGATCAGGTATCTTGTGGCGATCCGGCCATCAAGAACGCCAGACCTTCATACCCCGTACAGGCTACGAATTTATGCAGTCTGAACGCTACGATTTGGCGCGCGTCAGGCCCGGGCCTAGCGCGCGCTAGTTTAATACCATATCAAATTTTGCAGTCTGTACGGGGTATCAACGTCCATAAATGCGTGGCACATACCTCCGTGCAGCTGTACGTGTGTATAATTATCAAGAGTCTATAAAGAAGGTCCTTCTTTATATGCTCTTGTAATTATGTATGTGCGGTACGCCTCCGTGTGAGAGACACTCCTGCTCTACTCGTTTCCCATCGTATGTCAGGCATCGTTGTCTGGCGGCTCGATGTTAACTTCGGGTGCGGTTTGTCTGTCTACTATACGGTATATTGGTTTTACGATTGGTACCTATGACCTTCTCACACCGGTCGGTGCAGAATGACCGACGCTTGTGTAGCGCGTGGGCTTTGCTTTTAGGCCGCTATCATGCTGACCCACTTGGCCCCGAGCGAGGTCGCAAATGTATGCGTACGTAGTAAGTATAGAACAATGTCCGACGCTACAGTATCGTGCGTGAATTAAGCGTTAATAAGTAATTAATAATCATTAAGTAATCGCAAGCAGATTTTGCAGGGGAAAGTCGTACGCGTGTATATAGTATTCGTGGTATATATCGGAAGCCGACAAGCTGACTACACGTTGTAGCAGTTAGTAGTAGTTGCAGTAGCGGTAGCAGCTGGCACGGTAGCAGGCAATCGTGATAACCCGTACACCAGCGATCGTTTTAGCCTAATCGTGATTTCCCTACATTTCGTATTATGGTTGGTTTGGATCAATACAGATCCCAATCGCAGCTGCGATTCTATACTTTCACGTATTATTATTAATCTCGGCAACGCGCAATAAGTTGCTAATACGAACAGATTTGAGATGAGAGGGAGAGTATATTTGAAGAATATACCGTTCAGAATATTAACGATTCAGGCTGTCGCAAATATGCACACAGATAGGATGAGGTTTGTTTGTATTGTAACGTGTGCGTGCGTGCGCGCGTGCGTGTGTGCGTGCGTGTGCTTCAATGGCTCTCAACTAGCTGTGTGCGTAATTATTTGATATGGTTAGGGTTAGGGTTAGGGTTAGGCGTAGGCGACATACTCGCCGACACCTCGGGTACTATACTCGGGAACGAACTATTCAGCATTACTGCCTGTGATCGATTGCCCACGCGTCACGAAAACAAGTTATGTGTGAATGAATCGAACAGCGATTTCAAACAAGGTCAGAAACGACAAAGGCATTCCAGGGCGGACTACGTCGCTCTGTCGGCCTTGGTCCGCGCCGCGCCGTCATGGGTGTCACGTGATCACCGTTTACATGCAGCGTGACGCAGGTACTGACGTCAATCGACTGGCGTGTGGTGTCACTAACATTCGAATTTCCGCCACAGGCGCGAAGCTACGTGCGTGCCCTCAATGTATATTTGTTTTGTGTTCTGACATATCAATATATATATCCAGGTGTGAAATAGTGGTTGAAATATCGCACGTTCACAAAGTATTACATCGGATGAATTCAAACAGACGGTCATATTACATGACATACGTATAACATCGTTGGATTCTGTAGCCATCGAGTTAATAGTCGTAGCTCATTTTATTGTTCACGCGAAAGATGAGCTATACCCATCTATTATTGCACAAGTTGTAACGCGGACAAATTTATGCCGAATTAAACATGGCGGGGATCATTCTACATGTATATGAATATTCTATTCTATTTTATTCTATTCTATTCTATTCTATTCTATTCTATTCTATTCTATTCTATTCTATTCTATTCTATTCTATTCTATTCTATTCTATTCTATTCAATATTGACTTATGAAATGTACAAGCTACGTTACTGTGCATGGCTAAGTTCGCGAGACTCGTCAAGTCGCCGTCCACCATGTGATAGGCTAGATTTCGTAACCAGTAGCTGATGTCTCATTGTAGCTGAATAAACTGTAGCGCAAGCCCACGCATTTTACATGGAATAAATAAAGCTGTGTGTAGTAGAATGCAGTATGCCACAGAGGACTACCCAAATCTGTCCAACCTCTAAATGGAACACCCTTTCTCTACTTTCGTGTACTCGTATGCAAATGTGCTGCGTATCTGCCCCCTCCCCTCGGTCGTGCACGTTTGCCATGAATGCGTCTTGCACGCTGACACAAATGATACGGTATTGCTCCCGGCTATTGACCATGTGCGCGAAACTGCAGATTATAGAGTTGCATATCTATAGTATACCGAATATATTATTTAAATAGTAGATGTGTGTGTGTGCGCGCACGCGCGCGCGTGTGTGTGTGTGTGTGTGTGCGTGCGTGCGTGCGTCCCTGTGTGTGTGCGCGTGCGTGCGTGCGTATGTGCTTGCGTGTGCGGGCGGGTATGCATATATGTAAGTAAATTACACGCACGTTATATGAGCGTTATTTGCCATTAACGTAATCCGTTCATATCATGAAATCCGCGTTTTGAATTTCGCTTATATTTAGTGCTATATACCTGACCAAAAACGCCTATGCCGCATTCGACACAATTGCATGGATGGTGCAAACGTTATGAGTGTTGTTCGTGGTGCAGTGAAGGATGTATGTCAGTCACGGGGATTTATGTGGTTGTTGCTACTCGCAACTGTTTTTCTCTCAAGCGACGCCGTTGCTGGAGATTGCTGATGCGCTTTGTGTTCAATCCATGATACCCATGTATGTGAAGTGGGCCTAATCTCATAGCCCAGGGGACGCATGCTCAGTCAGACTGATTGAATAGCTGGCTTTTACACCCTAAGCTATTCTTGACTTGTCTACATATATGTACATATAAGTCGTTGGGCTTAGGCGAATCTAATAACGATCGATCTGTCAATACAAATACAATGTAACTAACAAAATAACGATTTAATAAATTAATAAATTGAGAGTATTCTAACAGTATACAATCGCAGCAATGCAGTAATCAGAGCCTGTGCAAATATTATGCGCAAGGAATCAGCAAAGCGGTTTCGCGGCCAAGCTCCCTACTGATGTACGTATTATAGCGGCGCCTTGCTCCCGTGGCGCCCCCTACCCCGCAACCCGCTGTGTAGGTGCATGTGATACAAATGCACAACTAATTTGCAGTAATTCATGATTCGGTGAACCGAAAGGAAATTAACTAGTTATTCTAAATTGTAATTATCAGGTTATCCGCCAGGTAATTCGATCTCTTATACGGGTTACGTCTATTATGGGGAGGGCTGTGCAATGGAGGACTGCAGCTGTTCCGATGGTAGCATCTTTCAGTTTGTGCTTCTTAGAGGAAGCTGGCGTAGTCGGCTAACCATCTCAGAGTAAAACTAATATTCACTTGGTCTTCATTTACTTTTCATTTTTTACCGCCAGAGTTACACAGTGCGAAAATATCCATACTGAGCCGGTTTGGTATCGGCTCTAGGTGGTATCAGTAGGTGGTATCAAAAGGCAATAATGCATCTTGATACCAATAGCACTTGGTGGTATATATGGGGTGTGAACTTTTATCAGTTTGTTTAAGCATCTATTGTATTTATCGTCGAACAAATACACATAATGTAAACATATAGGTAGTATATCCAAATAATACTGCTGTTCACACAATTTCCGCAAACGCGTTGGTTTTTAGTGAACTAATGACGCGATCGTTCACACGCTTATATATATGCACAGCTTGCATGCTGTTAGGTCTAAATCCATGATTATGTTGAAATCAGCATTGCTGAGCAGGTTTGTGGCTGCCAGTTAATTCTGCACCACATGTAAAACAGACCTGACTTTTTCCTGTACATCACTATGTTTATTATGGCATAGCTGTGCGGCATCGGCGAATAGGTAGATATTTTCAGTATTTAGAAACGAGTGTATACACTACCTAACCGCATATAGCCGTGTGTGGATGAAAATGTTTATGACCTGCATGGTGGCAAACATCTGTTTGTGTATATATATGTTTACATGTTATTTATTTATGCACATGTGATGCCGCCGTATTAGAGGCAAATAAAACCAGTGCAAAAACATGTGTGAATACGATTATTTCAATGACGTAGTTTGTGTTGTTCTTTTGTTAACAATAACAAAAGGTGACATTGTGTTGCTTTTCCCTAGGCGTCGAAAAGCCGCGCGAGTTTTATAACGCGTAGGCATCTCGGAAATGAAGTGACGAAATTGATGCATTATCAATATTACCAATATTACTGTGGAAAATCTTCGCTGCTTTATGTCTTAGTGGGAAGCGAATCGGCTTTTTCGATCGTGCGGAGCGTTGGGTGCGTGCGTGCGTGCGTGCGTGTGTGTGTGTATGTGTGTGTGCGCGTCCGCCTGCCTGCATGCCTCCTGCCTGCGCGCGTCCGCCTGCCTGCATGCTTGCCTGCGCGTGTCCGCTTGCCTGCCTGCATGCCTGCATGCCTGCTCGGCACCGCTGTCACCGCATGTGAGGACGCTTATAGACGCGTCGCTGCGTACGTGACGGCAGGCGCAAAGACGCTGTTTGTGGAACAGACGTCATCCTCGCACAACTGCAGCTGTCAGCATCTTACTGCACGCACGAGGAAATGGAAGCTAGGGACACAATTTAAAAAAATCTTTGTTTGCCCTCACCCGACCCAGGCTGAAAAGTTTGTGTAGGTAGGTCGGCTTTTTTGAGGGCGGGGGTCTTTTTACAAATTCATCATGATGTCTACATGCTCGGGTGTGCTTGTGTGGAGATACCTTTTATGTTGAATGTTTGTTTTGCTTAGTAAATATAATGTATTGCCTACAGATTTATATAATGTACAGTGATACAATTTGTTTAAAAAAAAGATCAATAATATTTTTTGAGTCGGCCCCTTTTTGGCGGGTCGTTCGGGTGAGGTGAAAAATAACAATATTTTTATTCTGGCCTAGCGAGATTGCCTATCCATCCTCTGCCGACTGATACACGCTCTCCGTTCGCTCTGAATAACGTCAGACGTGTGCCGTAACCACGGTAACCACCGCGCGGCGGGGCAAAGATGCGTTTGACGTTGGGGTGGTGGGGCGGTGGGGTGAGAGCGGAGGGAAGGGTCGGTGGAATTTTGTTAAGTGTCGGCGCGCGCTGGGCGGCCTTCATCCGTGATTAACTGTCGACATTGACCATGCATGCATGTATGTAGCAGGTTAGGCATTGATTCACACCACGCGTTAAATCAACATCAGTCACCGGCCCCCGTGCCTTTATTGTACTGGGAAAAAGAAAGGTGTTCTCTGCTCCGGCATCGTAGCAGCGTCGAGTTAGCAAATGGTAGCAGATTGTAGCAAGGAGTAAAGATGATCCAATCGCAGAATTTGTTGTTGAAGACTGACTTTATTAGAAAACACGATACAATATATATATACACTACGGCGACCTAGGCACCCAAGCCTTCGACTTCGTCCGCTACATCTTGATAGGAAAGTCCGTACTCACGTACGTCTCCTGGTTAGGTAACTCACCCACCCACTCGCTTTATAACGCGCACATGAGATGCATGAAGATGAACATGAGATAAATGGCATTACAACGATCGCGGGAGACCAGCGCATAATACCGGATCATCTTAGGTGGCGCCACTTAGGGGAGTAACTAGAAACGCAATCTTTCGTTATCAGTGCGCACTAGTATAGCTGCGGCTCCGACAGTTCAGTGCCGAGGGTGCTTGCCACTGAAAAGGGCTTCACACACCCAGAAAGAAGAACTGCTTGGCATGACGCGCTATCACACCATAAACAGTCTATATATACGGTTAACATTTTTTGAAAGCCCTGCACAGACAGGTTACGAGCGCCGCTACCGATCGTATAAACTAAACATTCGACAGATGTTCTCTACCAGTGTGGTTGGAGGGATCGAGCCTATCTCTGCACTGAAGCCATGGTAGCGTTAGAGATTCGAGCAGAAGTTAATACTCGACGCCGGGATAGAATCCTTTTAGTAAAGCTGTCACACCCAGTGCGGGTTATAGCTGTATGTTTACGCGAATATTCCTAACTGCTCAGCTTCGTTCTAGTTCAGAATCTGTGGGGGTCGCGCAGTCAGTCACGCACTGCATGCGGATGCGTCTGCTGGATGTAACGCATGTCGACACGCACTCAAATCTTACAGCTTCCTGCGCGCGAATAAACATTTCGTGTGGCATTTAGAAAGCCGTCCCATCGTCTGCGATGATATAGGAGTATATACGTCACCTCACCTTCCATGCAATAGCAACGCTCTAGCTGTTATCTCACCTTCCCTGCACATAGAAAGGTCGTTGACGTTATCTTCCATATGAAAAGAAAGCTCATTGACCCATCTTGTCTTCTGTGTCTCTCGTTTGTGCCTCAGTCTTCCGCGTGTCGTTCTAACGTGGATATGAGTACAGTTCTCGGAAAAAGTCAATGTTATCACATTTGTCATCATAAAAGGATATCCACTGTAATCCTAAAGTTAATAGGTTTTAGATATATTTCTCTTGTGGGCATTGAATTTTCCTAATCTAAGTTTAAAATGTAGGCAAACTGTGCTTGTGCGTGTAAACTAGATATATTTCACTATTTCGGCCTGCTTTTAAATAATACGCGTAGAATATCAAAGGGATAGTAGACTCTAGGATTTTACTGCATTCAACTGTACTTACTGTATAACAAATCGTCTATACCCACACGTATTTGTTACCAGATACCTAATTTAATTGTTATAATTAATTACACATCAACGCTACAAAATTTGAACGGCGCCATGACACCCGCGACCGTGCTGCCACTCGTGAAAAAGTTGCGTATTTGACAATTTATTTTGCACGTTACAGACCGAGGGCTAATCACAAAAGCGCAATTATATTTATACCTAAATGCTATTTAACCGAACGATATTCATTTTAGGGCAAATTTATCCATATTATAACTGAATCTATATGTCGTTTATAAGATATTACAATCCTTTTGCTTTTAAATTAATAAATAAGAAACACCCTCCGTCTGTAGCCCTTGGCTGAAAAGTGGTTTTGCGCAACTTATCAGATCGTGCGCTTTGAGTGGCGCCACCGTCGTTGTAATCAAACTGTAGTCATTAGTTTTAAAACATTTTTTAATAATATTTCTAATGGTGATTGAACCATGAAACTTTTTATGTAGCGTAATTTTAACCTAAATTAACTGAAAATAACCCTAGAACCTAGAGTAAACGATTCCTTTAAATATTAGCATATATAATCACATTCAGAAATGTTTTAATCAGTCTATCCCTCGCAAAGTTTAATAGCATTACGATATGTTATGCATGCCCGAAGATTACAGACAATAGTAGTGATTGGCTATATATATTGGAATAACCAAGATCTGAAATATGATTCCCATTATAGATTCCCATTATCATCAAGTAAATTCGTCATGAATTAAATTTACTTTATTCGTTTGAAATTTTTTCACTCCGTTTAACACACGACAAATGGTGTTTAAACTGTCAGTACTTTTAATGTCAGGATATTCAGATCTATTTTCCTGATACAAGAAACGAATTTTCTGCTCGCAAGTGTCTGGCAAGCTGCTATTATTGAATTCAGCACTATAAAACTAAAACATGTGGTCGATGGCACAAGGTGTCATCCTCGCCGATATTGTAAAGTAACACTATATATATATATATATAGACACTACATTATAATGAAGCTGTCAACTGCGGACATTCCCGGTGTAGTTGATAGCGTAATTAATAAACGCGGGTGCATGTACTGCAAGTAGATAGTAGAGTTCGTGAAGCAGTGTGACGCAGTGTGGAGCTGTCGTGCCTATCATATGCCATCAATATAGTTAGAGATGCGTTCACCGCGTAATGGCACCGCTCGCCGAACGAGAGACTAGGAGGAAATCGTGAATGTCGCAGTGCGTGTGGCGCACACCAGGTGTTTGGCACTTCTGGGCGAAGCTGCGCAAGTTACGCGGCTTGGCGCAGATGACATAGCAACACCCAAGCACACGCGCGCACACGCACGCACGCACGCACGCACACGCACACGCACACGCACACATACATATACATATACACTGGTCTTTCTTACAAGTATTGTGTTCAAAATACAGATGCCCCGATCACCCAATATTAACCCACCGACCAACCTCCCGGCCGATCGGCCAACATATCGATCTGTCGACCGACCAACCTACTGACTAACACTCGAATGAAAAAGTACAAATAACGTGATGTACAGTATTCGCGGTGATTGGAATAGTCAGTAATCGCCATAGCAACAAGCAGCATCCGACAGCTAGCAAGCCTAGGTAAGCCGAGCTCGCATGGGTATAGCGAGCGCACCGGAGAAAGAACGAACTATCCGATCGCATGCACTCGTTGACTACGGAAAACAATGTTCGGCTTTTAAGGTTGAACTCTCTTTTTGGTAGCCGGTCTGCGGACCCGAGTTGCACTGCAGCGAGCCAAGTTGTGTCGCGGAGAAAGCAGGCTAGACACGCATGCGGAAAACAAGTGGGATTTGGCGAGTTTCCGGGTATCGGAAGCCCGGTGTTTGTCCACGTAATCCGCTATTTCAGTGCAGCGGAGTGAACAGAAGACGTCTGTGTGGGGGAAAGGAGGTCGTATCCGTGACGCGACTAAGCTCTCGGTTTCCGTTTCCGGTCGTTCGCGTTTGTTTACTCGTAGAGTTGTTCTCAATGCGCGTTTTGTCAACAGCAGCAGCTGAGCTAAGATCTTGGGAGGTGAATCAGAACTGAGATGTCATGATTATGGTAGACATCCTGAGTTGCGTGTGCGACAGCCGTCTTTCCTGACTCGTCATCGCCACTGAGCCCGCGTGTGCGCGTTGCCACGTAAACATTGAGAATGGAAGCCAACACTGTTCCGCGCAGTCGTGTTAAATTGCGAGATCCATCAGGGATGCAATCACGTATTTTATTGCATGTCCTTCTGCCTATACACAGCGTCTTACCGATACAGTTAAGATGCTGTGGAGGGGAAGGATGATTGTAGAAGTGTATGACGGCAGTAAGATATGAAATGATAAAATAAAATATAGAATTCAATACCACTGTAATCATAAATACTAAATCACACAAAGCGAAAACTACACGGCAGTTAAAAACTTAGAAGGCTTTATTTCCACGGGTTTGCTAGTTAGGAAATATGAAGATAGATGCAGGCAAGATACCGCGTGCGCAGGAGTAACCTTGCCTAACGAGCGCCACTGACGCCAATCTTCGCTGGTTTACGTCGGCTCGCGTAATGAATGTAGTACCGGAATGTCTCTGTGCGGCAGGAGGCTGGTGATTACTCTTGATCAGTGATGTCGCATCTTCGGCAAACCTGCACAGGTATATATTTTACCTGCAGCGCGCTCTTGCTATTGAAAGCAGTTCACACCTGATCACCACATCCTCCCAAAATTTCGGAGGTTACTCATACATTGACCACATCCTGCCAAGATGTAGGAAGCTAACCGCATCTTCCCGCCCATGATTGAGGAACCCATTTTACTATAGCCTGCTACAAAGCAGGAAGCCATGTTCTGTCTGATCACAGCCTCCCGCCGTGTACCAGCAATTAGTGACCAGCGAATCGCTTAGTGTAAAAACTCGTTTGCATCTGGTTTCATAATTGCCTTGCTCCGGAACTTATTCAACACTCCATCGATCCATGACAATAGCTTATTGTTCTGTATCATCGTGGAATGTAATGATTTAAGCTAGGTGCTGATATTGCAGCGACTGCGTCATAAGAAATAATGTTCACACCCTCACATCGCGCGCGAAGCCCTAAAGACTCCCTCACAGCATGGCATACGGTAACTACATCCACCCGCTGTCTGGTAAAGAATGAATGCAGCTGTCGGAGTGGAGGGGTAATGCCGTACGTACAGTTTGCTACTGCATATAGAGTTACACGACTACACGGGCTTCGAGCAATGAAATCATGGAGATAGGCACTCACGACTCGCGCAACTCTTTAATTATCGATGATGCTTTGTTTTAAGATTGATGGGGCACAGCGCGGGCGATTCCTCCCGTGATGAATTGTTATAGAGACCGGAGACATCGTTGGCGTGCTTTGCTAGAGAAGTCGCAATGCGTTGCTAGTTGTAAATGGTTGGTAGGTTGAGATGCTGCTGCTGTTGAAGTGAGTTTGATGTGTCAGTGCAGGAATGCGTTTGTTATCGCCGTAACTCAAAGTATTTAAACACGAGAAAATTGCATTCTTGGCGGCATCAGGCGCCGTGGTAAGGGGCTGTCTGTGTTGTCTGTAAAATATTGTCTGGAATTGTGTGCATCGTAGGCGAATTCGAAGCGGATAGGTACGGTGTTGGTTCTGGCGATTAGGCCACTGCGCCGTTAAGAGTATACACCATGGATTCACACGTACGTCATGTTAATCTGTACGCACCGCCATCTATTGAATTGTTATCAATTTTTAACTTTTTGACTTTTTAAATTTTTTTTTCGTCTAGGAACACTCCCTAGTGGTATAGGAAATGGCCCTCTGAAAATTGCATCCAGATCACTTGGGCGGTTTGGCCGGGCATAGGGGACATACATACATACATTCATACGAACTGAAATATAGATTAGATTGGTCGATGCATGAGCAATATGCGTTTGTTAGTGCCGCCGACTCGCTCTGCCGCCTGCAGAACTGCTGGTTCGATCTTCATCGCCGCGGTTGCTTAGCAGCTGGAGCGCGGTGTATGTCTGTCTCTTGTGAAGCCCTCCACGGCTTCATCAGCTCTGTTTTATTAGCAATTATGAGTGTAATCGGGCGAGTATCATAGTCGCGCACGCGTTTGCCTGAGCGATTGCATTCTAGATAGGCTCTGCCTTTAGCTTGTTATCGCGAAAACGAATGAGCAGAATTGTGGATGCTAGTTAATGATGCTAGACGATGAGACAGGCAGACGTGCGGTGGGTCGGAAATGTGCAGGCGTGGGTCTGCACACGCTCCTCGTCTCTACGTCGATCATTAAGCTTTTCTCTTCCTCTATAATTGCTCGCCGCTTCGTATCACAAATAAGCTAGACCGTGACTTGCATCTCGATTCATATACGACTTGCACATTTTGTCCTTCGATTTAGAAAATAATCGCCACTTTGCGCGCACTTTGAGTAGTAGCATGCGATAAAGAGTTAATCATACACTACATCATACAATCATATACATGATAAACACATATTATATACAATCATACTTGTATACTACATCATACAATCATATACATCATCAACCCATATTACAATCATACATGTATACTACATCATACAATCATATACATCATCAAGCTATATACAATCATACATGTATACTACATTATATAACCATATACATCATCAAACTATATACAAACATACATGTATACTACATCATACAATCATATACATCATCAAACTATATACAAACATACATGTATACTACATCATACAATCATATACATCATCAACCTATATACAATCATACATGTATACTACATCATACAATCATATACATCATCAAACTATATACAAACATACATGTATACTACATCATACAATCATATACATCATCAACCTATATACAATCATACATGTATACTACATCATACAAGCATATACATCATCAACTCATATATACAATTATACATGTATTATTAGTTCTTGATGTGATGTGATGTGATGTCGGGATAGAGTTTCGTTATCACTCCAGCGCCCTTGTTCACGTCCACCCTGATCCCCACCATCAGCGTGGTTTCAGTAGATGATACGGGTCATTCATCATCTCATATAAAATCTCCGAACGAAGCGGAAACGTATATCGGAAATCGTTTCATAGGAATTTGCGGGTATTATGCGACGCAACGGCCATTCCAATAAATTGTCGCTGCAATCTTTCTCGCTGATCTGTCTTTCGCCACGTCAGTCGTGGAAAAGTGTTGGTACTCTCGACAAGTGCCGGTATTGCATGTTAAAAGCATCCATTCTGAGGTAGCAAGCGATGAGTTCATCTTCATTAAGAGTGCACGTCGTCACGAACCGCGCGTGTCCGTGGCGCAGTCCGAACTTTATGAACGTCTAGTTGAATATTTACAAGTGTGCTGGAATGTCGAAATCCTCAGGGCAAGTTGGAAGCGGTGGCAGTTTTCTCTTTTATTCGCAAATACTCTTCGATTGATGTAATTTCGTTATTTCAGTCTACGAGTCCAAGTCTTTGCAGCCGGGAATGTTTTGAACTTTTAGAATGAGCAGTAGCTCTAAACGATGGCCGCGCCGTTGCTTAATTGCTCTTCACGAAATTAATTAACGTTTATGTTTGCAAACGTAATTAATGTAAATAGTTTGTTAGCTTGTAAATATAGTTTGCCTGGATCTGTACGTGCACGTACGTGCGTGCGTGTACGTCGCGCGTGTTCGCAGCTTGCATGGTGGCGCTCCCCTATACAGCCTACTCCACAGACTGTATGGCTTCTCGCTTCTCAGCAGTTCAGTTTACGTTTCGGTCTAAATTTACATCGAGTGGAAGACGGAAACAAAGCTGCTCGCAGTGTTTCTACGTCGTCCATGAAATAATGATAGCTGATGAAAAAAAACGTCCAGGCTATCTCCCCGCATCTATTGAAATATTTTTTTCAATTTTCCACCGAAAGCTGCAGTTCCTAATTGCTTTACCCTCTCTTTCTCTCTCTCTCTCCCTGCCTCCCTCCCTCTCCAACCCTTCCTCTCTCTCTCTCTCTCTCTCTCTCCCTGCCTCCCTCCCCCTCTATCCCTTTCTCCATCCATCCATCCCTCCGTCTCTCTCTCTCTCTCGATCTCTCTCTCTCTCTCTCTCTCTCTCTCTCTCTCCCTCTATCCCTCTCTCCATCCATCCATCCCTCCCTCTCTCTCTCTCTCTCTCTCTTTCTTTCTGGAGAATCGTCAGTGCTCTGCTGGTTCGTGTAAAAAGGTAAATAAACACGAAATGTATTTACTACCAAAGTTTTAATGTTTCTCTACTCTATTTCGCCTATAATCACCTGTAAATGCGATATAATCTAATATATTTATGTGTCAGTGTGCAGCAGCTAGCGTGCGGTGTACTTGTGTGTTGCAGATGAGCATTTGACCGGCATTTACAGGCGATTATAGGCGAAATAGAGTAGAGAAACATTAAGACTTTGGTAGTAAATACATTTCTGTTTATTTACCTTTATTTTATATTATTGAGACGTTCCAAGTGCCTGTGCGCTAGAGGGGGGTTCTGTGCGTTGCACGTAGAGCACTGCAGTCAGTATCCGCTATCGGGGACGCCTTCATCGATTGATTAGTTGACGTGTATGCGGCTCGCTGCGGCGCTTGTTGCGCTAATAGCCTCATTTCGCTCCGACATTTGCCGAACAATCTAGGTTTTTATCGAGTAAACTCCGAGTGACCGCGACCGTGCCCGTAGTCCAATCGGATTGCTTTCTGATGTCACGTGACTTGCTATAGGTGTAAACAGCGTCTGTTGTGCTGAACTGAACTGTAGCATAACGTTATCATATGGGTGCTTGACGTTTGGTGTCTCTTGCCGCAGACTGTATGAAAAAAAGCGTTAATAATGGCGAGTCATAGAGTGTAATATCGTTAGAGTAATAGTATGGATAAAGGATTCGTTCTATGAAATAATATACTTTACCGATTATTTTTATTTTTATTTTAAATGTACTCCCCGGCCTTATTAATATCGCACTGTTATTGCAACAGATATTTCCTATTTGATAACACTACGATTTGTAGATCTCACTATAACTGCTTTTTTAATCCCAGTGTACCAATTGTTTTGGTTAAAGATGTTGTTGCGGATTTAGAATCTCTAGTGAAACTTTTAATGAAGACACGAATATTGATGCATTCATTGTGATCATGCATTCTTGTTGTCATCCCTGATATGTGATGGCTACCATTGGAAAGAGATAATTAAATTAAAAGGCGGCCGAGAGAGAGAGAGCGAGAGAGAGAGCGAAAGAGAGAGAGAGCGAGCGAGCGAGAGAGAGAGAGAGAGAGAGAGAGAGAGAGAGAGAGAGAGAGAGAGAGAGAGAGAGAGAGAGAGAGAGAGAGAGAGAGAGAGCAGAGAGAGAGAGAGACGAGAGAGATGAGAAGCAGCGAGAGAGAGAGAGAAAGAGAGAACGAGAGAGAGAGAGAGAGAAGAGCGAGAGAGAGAGAGACGAGAGAGCGAAGCGAGACGATTTAGAGAGAGCGAGAGGAGAGAGAAAGAGAGAGAGAGAGAGAGAGAGAGAGAGAGAGAGAGAGAAGCGAGATAGAGAGAGAGAGAGAGCAGAGAGAGAGAGAGAGAGAGAGAGAGAGAGCGAGGAGAGAGAGGAGAGAGAGATGAGACAGAGAGAGAGAGAGAGAGAGAGAGAGAGAGAGATTCCTAGCTGTATTCATATCCGGCGTAGGGGAAGCATGAGCGTAGTATTCATCGGCGCGCAGGCGTGCGTGCGTGCGTGCGGTGCGTGCGTGCGCTCGTGTGTGTGTGTGGTGTGTGTGCGTGCGTGCGTGTGCGTGCGTGCGTGCGTGTGTGCGTGCGTGTGCGCGTGTGTGTGTACGGTGTGGGTATGAGCGCACGTGTGTATGCAATTGCGTGCGTGTGTACCTGCGTGCTTGCCTTTTCCCTGTGGTTATTCATGTGTGCGTGTTTGCGTGAGTTTGCACCTCGTTGTATACATCAGCATCTGTCCTCCGTCGCCTGCCTGCACCGCGCAGCACTTAGTCCATGGGCCATTGATTGCTGCAGCTCTCTCATGAAGGCACGAGTTCGTGACCACACGCGTGAAGCTTCCGTGACGATCAGCCTCCCGTTAACACTCCCGGAGGCGTTAGACTGCTAATCCGCCATCCCGCTGTTAAGCCCCCTCGAATTGCATGGGGATAGCGAGTGCGTGTGCCGTATTTAGCAGTGATAGGTCTACCGACAGTCTGCGCATGACGTAATGGCGTTATCTTAATGCATTTTATTCGGTTAGTTTGCTTCGAGTGGCATTAACGATGGCTTCCTCTGAATCCGAAAACCGCGGCAACACCATTTGTTTGACCGGGGATTGCATGTAATTCAAGTGTAAATACTTTCAAGAAGCTCGCTCTTGACACAGGGTGCGAGCGAATTGGATTTTTCCTACACGTCATTCGCCGGCGAGAAACAAGTTGGGAGCGTATATACGGAGTTAATCTCCGTGATTACAAGCATGAGGTTTTGCCGTAGTCTCGTACGTTGGAGACTAAATTTCCCGTCGGCGTAACAGGACGGTGCACTTAACGTCATCTAATTACTACTCAATTAACCGCGGTTTTGCGTTGTGGAGAATTTATAGGTGAGATGTCTGACCATCGCGTTCGTCTCGTTTAAAAGCTCGTTCGCGAATCATAGTTTAATATTACTAGTGGCGTCGTTGATTGGTGTGACGTATCTGTGAGGCTGTAAGTTGAAATTGTAAGCTGCTGATCATTCAGCTGTTCGGATGAATGTATGAGGCTTCAATAATAACGTGTTGTCGCCTCATATTGCATCACGGCTTACAATCAAAGATTACGCGTTACAGGTCTGTGTTTCTTTCTTTTTTGGGTTTGAGCTGTTAGCATGGTTGGACGTGTGGAATAAAGAGAAAATCGTTTTACAGAAATTCAACAGTTTTCTTGTGTCCGTATCTGGAACCATGTCGAATTGTGTGTTACCGCGTTGTTCTAATATGGCATGTCAAATTGTGTGTTACTACGTTGTTCTAATATGGTATGTAGAATTGTGTGTTACCATGTTGTTCTAATATGGTATGTCAAATTGTGTGTGACTACGTTGTTCTAATGTGATGTGTCGAATTTGCTCGTTCCAGGCGATTGCAATCCACAAGCCCAAGTTTTTGGCCATGCACTGTCAGGAGGTCGGAGGAAAAAACTTCGAGGAATGTATGCAATTCGTCAACGATTTTGTGAAGTGAGTACATTTTTCATTTGTAATCGAGCATTTCTAAACAAGGTTTTTCGGACAAACCACAAACAATGATATAGTTGTAAATAGTTTGATACATCCAATTCCGCTAGCTCGTTCGCTGAGACATTCGTTCCATTGAAGCTCTCTCGCGACATCTGCAGCACATTTTCTCTCAATAAATTACCGCAGTAGCCGCGCAAATAAATAACTCATTGCACTTTACCTGGAACGCTGGCTTCGAGGAAAATTATAAACATTTATATCATGTTTATTTTTGCTTAAACGAAATGTTGGCCCAACCTCAGCAGTTTGGGATGAACGAGATAAAAGTAGACACTGGGTTCATGCCACGGTGCTCGTTAAGACAGTATTGCAACAAGGAAACATCGCTGCTGTGAACGGAAGTAAACCATTTAATGAAAAGTTGTTGAAAACATTTGTCCTGTTTGTATAATTTTATGATCAGAATACGTTGAATTTATATAATCCGATTTTCTTGCCTGTAAAACCTGCATAGGCAATATACAACCGTAAAGTCAATGCTGATATGAATTTCGCGTGAAGCCTTCTTCAACTACACGGAGAATTCGCACGTAAAATACACGTACACGTACATAACATGTACACGGGGAATTCACAGGTAAAATACACGTACACGTACACTTGATTACATCAAGAGTCCATAATAGTCTTCTATTATGGACTCTTGATTACATGTACACGGAGAATTCGCATGGATCAAGCGTGGTGAGACGCGCCAGGCAGCTGTGAGACCCATGCGTCTATACGCGCGGTACGTTGCTTTGGTAGTGTGGGTAACATCCCAGTTGGCCTACTCCCATTTCGCCTACTCCCATTTCGCCTACACCCAATTCGCCTACTCCCATTTCGTCTACTCTCAGAATCGGCAATATTCCCATTTCGCTTACTTCAGTTGTTTCATTTTTATGCTACTGTATTTTCTATTTTTGTCAAGTTGTGTTATCATTATTTGTACCTATGTTTTCTTCTGGTTCCTGTAGTCTATGTATGCCAATCAAAACCACATTTTATTATTTATAAATGATCATTTAGTGAACAAACCGATCGTAGATGAAATGGGAATGGGGTAGATTTTGAGCGTAGACGAATTGGGAGTAGGCGAAATGGGTGTAGGCCAACTGGGAATAAACCGTTGCTTTACCTCGTTTACCTGCTAACGATAACGCTGTCCATGTCGGATTGCAGGTTACTGCTAGCTAGCCCAGAACTGCAGCGCTACGACAGACTGCGGGTGTACCTCGATGAGGACTTTAGACATTCAGAGAAATTCACGGTAAGCATCTCGCCACCCTCTGAAAGCTGCTTGTGGGGGCGGGGGCGTTAGCGAGGGAGGGGTGGTGTACTGGTTGGTGGGCGCGTGGACGTTGGTGTAAGATCATGGTGCGTTTATTTGGTGTGTAGGTGTGCACGGGTGGATGTGCGAGTAGGTTGAAAATCGCCAACATTGTAATTCAACTAGAATATGACAGTCTGAGTGAGTATAGCCAAAATATTTAGGTCGTTTTATGTCTTGTGTATACTTATTTCACTATAACTTTTTCACTATTTCTCTTCCACTGGACATGCCGTCATGCACTTGCAGCCACACTAATAACGTTTTGTATTATAAATGATGAAGACCTACGGAGCATGTGACTTGGGGAAATCGGCTGTGTTCGCGTTTCGTGATCATGTAACAATATGAAACTACGCTATTCGTGTGTGTGCTCGGCAGATTGAACTCGCGTGACTTCGGCCCGGTTCACCATTTATTACTTTCACAAGTCCTCGAAACGTTTACCGAGTGCCATTTCGTCGTCGTAGAAAAACTGTAAACGAAAACTGCAAATCTTGCGATTGCTGCTATATTGCTTTTCTGTTGACTTTTAAGCTCATTTTACGTTACCATATATAGCGCCCACTATCGTGTGTCAATAATACCAGCAGAAATATAAGCGGCCTTACATTATTGTGCTCATATTCAGCATTCATACTATACGAATTCATTCCAAAATACCATCAGTGCATAGGAAATTAGGAATGGTAGAGAAGTAGGGGTGTGTCATAACAATAGGGGTGTGTCATAACAATTTTTAATCCTAATATTAGTCTTCATTGTAAAATCTTGTCCAAGACCATTTTCAGAAAAATCATACTACTGATACTTCCTAGCGAATAAATTTTTAGCGTAAATTCTGCAGTATTTTCTATCCTTCCGTCGACTCTTGTAAATATTAAACGATGCAGTTTAAACGAAATTACACAATCAGATTGAACTTGAATTAATTATATCAGATTATCATATTCGATATTTCCAATGATTACTCCAAGGTACTGTTAGGTGTGTTGTTACACAGCCGTGTACTGTATATTAGGCGCGTTTTCACATTACTGTGAACTATGCATCGGGTGGATTGTCACGCTGCCATCTACGAGAAATTTCGTGTTGCCACACTGCCATGCACTATAGATATCAGTTTCGCTTTCATTCCGATGTGGACCTATGCATTGGTTCTTCTGTCACTCTAATGTGGACGTAGATATGAGTTCTTTTGTCACAGTTGTGTGCTGCACATCAGATGTTTTCACATTAGTGTGTACTAAACATAAGGTGGACCACAGGCACTTGGAGCGTTTCAATAAAATATAATGCTAAATAAATACGAAATCTATTTACTACCAAAGTCTGTATGTTAATGTTTCTCTACTTTCTTTCACCTATTATTGCCGACAATTTCCTGTAAATGCCGTGCAAATGCTCATCTGCAACACACGCTGGCCGCCGCACGCTAGCTGCTGCACACTGACACTGACACTGACTGGCGTTAATGCGCTCTTGATTATATTTTATTGAAACGCTCCAAGTGCCTGTGAGGTGTACCACCTTTCGTTTGAAAACAGGTGTGTCATCGACTGCACGTACATTAATTAGCTCTGCTAACGCGTATCTCATGGCAACTATCAACAACAGTGTTCGCTGGCCACCGTTCGTCCTGTCTTCACGCCATCTCTGCGCAGCGTCGCTCTGCTTGTGTGGTCGTATCTCTTCTCGTTGCATTCTCTACTCGATGCAAGACTCCCGGATGGATCCGTCGGCGATCGATGAACGGCCTTATGGTGCTAGTCGAGCGATCTAATGATAAATCAGCCGTACATTGCGGTGCCATTCATCCGTGCGGCTTGGGGCCGGCGCACGCGATAGCCTGAAGTCGCAAGGCACACACGGAACCTTTCATTTGATCACGCCTCTGCTTCTCGCGAATTGTCGTGTTCAGAGGGTCCTAACAACGATTGCAGGGGTAAATTACTTTCACTGAAAATTGCGTAAACTGTAACATATGTTCAGCGTCACACGTTGTCGTATACTGGAATTTTCCCGGCGGGCTGTGAGCCACGGCGTTATACGTGTAATGAGAGAGGGAGAGCGAGAGCGAGAGAGGAACAGCGAGGGAAGGAGAGAGGTAGTGAGAAAGAAAGAGAGAGAGAGAGAGAGAGAGAGCGCGCGCGCGAGCTA
>NW_014577215.1:420235-421623 GCF_000485595.1 Priapulus caudatus | reverse complement strand
ATGAATGTATAGATAGATAGACGAACAGAGAGAGTAAAAGAGAGAGAGGGGGAGAAGTGTGTGTGTGTGTGTGTGTGTGTGTGTGTGTTGGAGGGGGGGGGACTCTATACTGTTATAATAACAATATTAGAATAACATTTAATAACGAACGTTCAAACAGTCAGTTTACGTACAGATAACGTAACAATGTCGTGATAAATTTGGCTGTAAAACGTAGAGACGGGGAGAAGTGTGTGTGTGTGTGTGTGTGTGTGTGTTGTTGGAGGGGGGGGGGACTCTATACTGTTATAATAACAATATTAGAATAACATTTAATAACGAACGTTCAAACAGTCAGTTTACGTACAGATAACGTAACAATGTCGTGATAAATTTGGCTGTAAAACGTAGAGACTAACTTCTTTTGAGAGTAATTCCTCGAAGGGAAACTGTCGAAATACGATAATTGAGAGTTAGCTGTCTTATAATTGCCGAGCGTCGCGTGCGCGTGGGCGTAATGCTAGAAGACTGCTTAATTATACTTCCGTAAAATGTAGCACATAGTATTAAATACGCGATTGCAACTCTAGTCTAGTCGCTCGAAAGATGTTCCGTTAAATTTGAGTGGTTGCTATGCTATAACGCGGCGTTGAAGTAGACGCAGTCTGGTGATACTCGGCAATATTTTATTGTCGCTGAATTACGTCAGCTCGAACAGAAGCAACTGTGATAGATAAATATAAGAGTATAGTGTCCATGCGCCTCTGGATTCAATAGAGCCAACTTATTGAAGAATTCTTAGCGACAGTGACGTGCGCATCAAATCCAGGTGAATTCTACACCGCGTCCGTCGGTCTGGAAAGCTCTCCAACCAGGCTCGGTTTTAATAAAATTACAGTGCACGTGAAAAATGTTAAATCTGTCTCAGAGTTCGCAGTATCTGCAATACCGGCGATGAAAAGCGGTTCCTTCTAATAAGAGAATGCGATTATGCGAACGCAGGTCTGTCATTATCATAATCACAAGCTGTGGAATGGCGGTCGACGCCACTGCATGACGCATCTGTAATTTGAGGGCGCCAGCTCACACATGCATGTCCAGTATGCGTACTAACTAGAAGAACTACCCAGCAATGACGTACTGCGGTATCGGGCACAGCTATGCCTGGCAGAATCAGCAGCAGCATAGTATGGTGGCCGAGATGGCTACGGATATTTTTATTATTTATTTTTAATTCATTTTCATTCCAAATTTATTTTCATTTCAAATTCATTTTCATTCCAAATTCATTTTCATTTTCATTCCAAATTCATTTTCATTTTCATTCCAAATTCATTTTCATTTCAAATTCATTTTCATTTCATATTCATTTCCATTCCAAATTCATTTTCATTTCAAATTCATTTTCA
>NW_014577215.1:404107-420210 GCF_000485595.1 Priapulus caudatus | reverse complement strand
CCCTCCTCCTCGCTCCACCCAGCTGGTGTCTTGCCTGAGTGGAAATTGCCATAGTGAGCATATAGCGAAGTGCGCATGCGCAAACGCATCCTATGATGTATATCATAGGGAGGGCGGGGCATCTCGATACTTCGCAAGTCAGAGAAATTTCGCCGTTACACGGCTTGACAGATTGAACTGTTTCGATGACCAGCTTACAAACTAAGTATGATTGGCTGCCCCACACATGGTTAAGTTTAAAAAGATGTCATTATAATAAAAACAGGTTATTTGACCTATTTCAGGTGAATACGAGGATTTATTAACCCCTCGAAGGTGATATTTCCCTCGCCTCCGGCTCTCCGGGAAATATCACCCGTCTCGCGTAATAAATCTCGTATTCACCTGAAAATAGGTCAATAGATTGGTATATAACGAACGTTCAAACAGGCAGTTTAGTACTGCACCTAAATTTGCCTCGTGTCTAAACCGTAGAGAACTAACTTCTTTGAGAGCTTTATTAAAAAAATTTTTTCGAAGCGAAACTGTCGAAATACTTGAATAATTGAGAGTTAGCTGTCTTATAGTTTAATTGCCGAGCGTGCGTGGCGCGTGGCCTTAATGCTAGAAGGACTGCTGTAATTATACTCCGTAAAAATGTAGCATCATAGTATTAAAATACGCGATTGCAACTCTAGTCTAGTCGCTCGAAAGATGGTTCCTGTTAAATTTGAGTGCGTTGCTATGCTATACGCGGCGTTGAAGTAGACGCAAGTCTGGTGATACTCGGCAATATTTTACTTGTCGCTGAATTACTCAGCTCGACAAATCAACTGTGATAGGATAGATATAGAGGTTTATAGTCATGCGCCTCTGGAGTCATTAGAGACCAATTATTGAGAATTCTTAGCGACATTGAAGGCGTCAACAAATCAGCGTGATTCTACACCGTCCGTCCGGTCTGGAACAGCTCTCAAACCAGGCTCCGGCGTTTTTATAAGAATACAGCTGCACTGTGAAAAATGATTAATCTGTCTCAGATGTTCGCAGTATCTGCGAATACCGGCGATGAAAGCGGTTCCTTCTATAAAGATATGCCGATTATTGCGAACGCAGGTCTGTCACTTATATAATTCACAAGCTGTGAATGGCGGTCGACGCCATCTGCATGTACGCATCTGTAATTGAGGGCGCCAGCTCAACATGCATGTCCAGTATGCGTCTAACTAGAAGACTTACCCAGCAATGCATCGTTTACTGCGGTATCGCGGCACAGCATATGGGCAGGGATATGTGTCAAAATCTCAAACGTTTCAACTTGATCGGATTTGATTGTTTAAGTTGAAACAGCTCCATTTAATCATTTTCAAACGTTCAATTGATCGATGAGTTTATTGAACAGTCAATTTAAATCATTCAAAACGTTCAATTGATCGATTGATTTTTTTAATGAACAGTTCAATTTAATCATTCAACGTTTCAATTGATCGATTGATTGTTCAATTGATCAGTCTAATTTGAATCATTCAAACGGTCAATTGCATCAATTGATTGTTCAATTGGACAATCAATTAATCATTCAAACATTGCATTGAACAATCAATTTAATCATGCATTCATTCAATTGACAATCATTTTAATTCATTCAAACATTCATTGAACAATCAATTTAATCATTCAACATTCAAGTTGAACAATCAATTTAATCATCAAAAATTCAATTGAGCAATGAATGAGATGAATGTGCCAAATTAATCATGAATAGCGTATTGGAATCATGGCGGATGGAGCAATCGCCGGGGGCTCGTATATCGCCAAATATTAAAACCCACATGCGAAGAGATAAGAGCACATAGACGACAAACGTGTAGGCACGTACGTTGCTAGAAACGGCAATTTCGGCCAACGTTTCCCAGCTAAGTGTGTGTCCTGGCGTTTACGTGAGTGTACCGGTGTACGTTGCGTTAGTACCCGTGCGGTGTAACGTGCGTGTACCGCGTGTACGTTGCGTTGTACCCGCGTTGTATCGTGCGTGTAGCCGCCGTGTACCGTGAGTGTACCTGCAATGTACCCGCTGCACGTGCGTGTACCTGCGATGTACCGCGTGTAGTGCGTGTACGTGCCGTGACGTGCGTGCACGTGGTCTACCCACCGTGTGAGTGGTTAACATGCGTGTACGAGCGTTTACCCGGCGTGTTACGTGCGTGTACCCGCGCTGTAGTGCGTTGTACCCGCGTGTACGTGGCGCGTACTGTGCGTGCCCGTGCGTGTACGTGCGGTGCAGCGTGCGTTGGTTACCGGGCCGTGCCACGGGCGTGCACACCGCGCTGTACTTGCCTTGTGTACTCGCGTTGTACGTGGCCTGTACCCGCGTGTACGTGTGGTGTACCGCGTGTAACGTGCGTGTACCCGCGTGACGTGCGCGTACTGTGCGTTGACGTGCGTGTAACGTGCGCTGGCCGACGTGCGTGTACCGCGGGCACGGGCGTGCACCCGCGATGTACTTGTTTGTGACTCGCGGGTATCAGTGGTGTACCGCGTGTACGGTGCCGCCGTAGGCGCGCCGGGTACACGCACGTACACGCGTCGTACATCAGTAACACGGAGATACCACGCCCGCACACGCAGGGGTACACGCACGGTACACGCAGGGACAGCGCAGATTACACGCACGTACACGGCGGGTACACGCAGTGTGCACGCGGGTACGACGACACGTGCACGCAGTCACGCACGTACCGCGGGTACACTACGTACACGCGCGGTACACGCATGGTTACAGCACGTGACACGCGGCGTTACACGCACGTGCCACGCATCGTACACGCTACGTACACGTCGGGGTACACGGCACGTAACGCGGGTACACACACTTAGCTGGGAACGGTTGGCGATTGCGTTCTAGCCAAACGTACGTGCTACACGTTTTCGTTCATGTCTTTATCTCTGATGTGGGTTTTAATTTGGCGGGTATACGCAGCCTCGGCGAGTTGCTCCATTCCATGATTTCAATAACCTATTCTTGATTCAATTGGCAATTCATTCATTCAATTGCTCAATTGAATTGTGTTGAATGAATTAATTGATGTTCAATTGAATGTTGAATTGATTAAATTGATTGTTCAAATTGAATGTTTGGGGGAATGATTAAATTGCATTGTTCATTGAATGTTTTAATGATTAAATGATTTCGTTCATTGAATGGTTGAGATGATTAAATTGATGTCAATTGAATGTTTGAATGATTAAATTGATTGTTCATTGAGGACAATCAATTTGTATCAATTGAACGTGTTATTGAATGATTAATGACTGTCAATTGATAACAATCATCGTATCAATTGAACATCAAATCGAATAATTGAATGTCTGATGATCTTTTTTTTTTTAAAAAATTGACTGTTCATTGAACAATCAATCGGATAATTGAATGTCTTGAATGTATTAAATTGAGCGTTCAATTGAACAATCCAACGATCAATTGAAACAAATTCAATCGAATAATTTGATGTTTGAATGATTAAATTGGATCTGTTCATTGAGACAACTCAATCGATCAATTGAACAATCAAATCGAATAATTGAATGTTTGAATGAATGTAAATTACTTTCACCTTGAACAATCATCATATTGTTTGAATGTTAAATTGACTGTTCAGATTGAACGTTTTGAATTTTGACACATATACCCCTCCCATACAGCTTATGCCTGCCAGAATCAGCAGCCCATGGATGTGCGAGATGGCTACGGATATATTTTATTATTTATTTTGTAATTAATTTCATTCAAATTTATTTTTCATTTCAAATTCATTTTTCATTCCAAATTCATTTTCATTTTCATTCCAAATTCATTTTCATTTCAAACTCATTTTCAGATTCGTATTCATTTCCATTCAAATTTCATTTTCATTTCAAATTCATTTTCATTTCATATTCCATTTTATTCCAATCTCATTTTCATCTTCAAATTTATTTTCATTCCAATCATTTTCATTTGCAAATTCATTTCATTTCAATTATTCAGTTTCATTTGCCAAATTCATTTCATTTCAAATTCATTTTCATCAATTCATTTCTTTATTGATTCATATTGTTATTTTTCATTTCAAATTTCATTTTCATTTCAGAATGAATTTTCATTTCATTTCAAATTTATTTTCATATTCAGTATCATTTCCATTCCAAATTTATTTCATTTCAAATTCATTGTTCATGTTTATATTTCATTTTCATTCCACCAATCATTTTAGTATTCAAATTTTTTTCATTCCAATTCATTTTCATTTCAAATTCATTTTCCATTCGATATTTCATTTTCATTCCAAATTCGATTTCATTGCAAATTCATTTTCATTTTTCAAATTTATTTCCGATGTTCATATTCATTTCTCATTCCAAATTAAATAATAAATAATATCCGTAAGCATCTCGGCCACCATAGTATGCTACAGCCAGAATGTGGACCGTAACTAGTGTCATCCTATATGTAGATGCAGGTTGGGTCGCGTGATGGGCCGCCTCTCGGCACGCATGGTGGTGGGTACACGCGGTGAAACATCATTGAAAGTGGGGCTAAGATGTGGCCAGCACTAAGTGCGCGTAGTTAAGGGCGGCAAAGCCATGAGCATGGTGGCAAAGCCAAAGCCAAACACAAGCAATGGCCTCTGTTGAATTTTGATCCAAAAAGTTAAAAAAAAAATTAAACAAATATTAATTGTTCTACTAAAAGAGAGAAGTGTCGTGGTCAGATGCAGGACTGTTACATGTACTCAAAGACTGTCTCAAATACCATCTCATGCATCTACATTTTCAAAAATTTCTAGGGAGGACCCCATACCCTTTTTTCAACCCTCATTGAAATCCTGCATCCGCCACTGAACCGTTCTATATTGAGAGCAGGGCCCACAACGAAACAAAGATGGGTCGCCTTTTTGCATGGCGCCCACAAACAAAAGATTGCAGAGCAGAGACGCGTGGGGTGAGGGGGTGTTGGCAAGGGAAGGGAGAACCACTAAAATAGTTAAGTCATTTCACTATTTTGCGCAGTTCGCTGTTTTTGGCCCTCCCTCCTGTTAAAAAAAATACTGACCACGCCACTGGCAGCACTATGAGAGAATGATCTATAAACAGTTGTTCTACTGGGGCCAGCATGGCTACCACAAGATACTAGCATGACACCATGGTTTAACAAGTACAAGGCAACACTAAGGAACACCATGCGTTTAAGCAGATAGATCGAGACCCGGATACTAGAAGAAGCTCGCTTGAATGTTGATCCTGCCCGCTAGCCGGATCTTACACTATGACACCATGGTTTAATGCAAGTGAGTAGCGTTATGCAACGCTGACAAACGTGCCGCAATAGTAAACGTAGGCTCGGGTGATGCCAGCCAAAATGTCGATCTGGCCAGCGTCATTGGCCATTTTACCAGAAAGAGTGCTGACGTTCTTTACATAACTCGTCACGTGAGAAACGTAGACTGGGCTTTTGCTGCCCACATCGCTGGGTTCTCGTGGCCTTCGCACGAGTTCAAAGTAGAATTGTTGTTGTTTATGCTTATTATTACTTACGTATGTTATTATTATTATTGATTATCATTTATTATTATTTCCAAAGTGGGTCACAGCATTGCGCGTGCTTCTGCGGTTTGACGTGTCCAACCTGCCGGACATAGGAGATTCAATCCAGAATTTTGCCGCAGATGTGTGCTGTCCCAGCTGCACTGTAACAGGCACGGTTGACAGCGTGATAGCGTCCCACTGTTAACAGGCACGCTGCAGCGTGTAATGTTAATGTGTTATACAGCAGCGTCGTGACAGCAGACGGACAGAGTGCCAGCTGCAGCTTGTACGGCACGAGTGACAGGTGATAGAGTGTAATGTTTATAACACAAGCTCGTGACAGCACGACGACAGCGTGACAGCTGCTTGCACATGTAAGGCAGCACGATGACAGCGTGCATAGATGGTAATGTAAAAAAATATAACATCAGCGTACGTGACAGCACGATGACAGCGTGATAGCTGCACTGTAACAGCACGATGATAGCGTGATAGATGTAATGGTACTATAACACAGCGAGCGTGGACAGCACGATCGACAGCCGTGAACAGCGTGCACACTGTAACAGCACGATGACAGATCGTGGTGTAGATGAGATGTTATGAACAACAGGCGTCGTGACACACGACGGCAAGGCGGGATAGACTGTACGTGATATAACAGCACGGATGGACCGCGTGCGTAGTGTAATGTATAACACAGCGTCGTGACAGCCGACGACGGGTGCAGCTGCCTGTAACAGCACGTGACAGCCCGTGGGTAGATGTAATGTTATAACACAGCGTCGGTACAGCACGACGGACAAGCTCGCGTGACAAGCTGCACTTAACAGCAACATTGACAGCGTGGTAGATGTAATGTTATAACACAGCGTCGTGACAGCACGACGACAGCGTGACAGCTGCACTGTAACAGCACGATGACAGCGTGGTAGATGTAATGTTATAACACAGCGTCGTGACAGCACGACGACAGCGTGACAGCTGCACTGTAACAGCACGATGACAGCGTGGTAGATGTAATGTTATAACACAGCGTCGTGACAGCACGACGACGATGATTGCTTTCGGCTAGCACACAATCTTCCGCGAGAGGCGTGATGCGTGACGTAATTCTTCTAGCTAGGTAGATAGATCTAGCAGCAGCAGCTGAGTCAGCGAGAGGAGTCAACGAGAGTGCTGTGTTTTATGCGCTGCATCCTGCTCCTTACCGCGTTAGCTTCTCGTCGCGGACGTGCCCGCGCATCGCTCCAAGCTGCTAATCACGATGGATGCTGCAATCGTCGGCCAATATACGTCATCATCGCCGCCGGGGGCTCTTATCACGTTTATCTCCTATCACGCGTGATCAGTAAGGCCGACGGCAGTTTTTTCTTGTGACAATGCGCAGGAATTATACAGCGCGAAGGCGCGTTGATTGGCAACTGCGGGGGGAATAGTCAGTCGTTGTTGTGTTGGAACGGCGGCCCTGCTTCTTGTTCTGCGATATATATTCCTATGTGTCGCGAGGGAAATTGACGGTGATGAGTCGGGTCCTATATTCATCAGCTTTCATCCGTCGTTTCCACAGACACTATAGTGTAGAAATGTCTTGCCATGCAGTAAGTTTCTACATATCGAAGTTGTTGCATGTCTAAATTTTAGGTGGCAGCGTGGTTTATATAGTTTGGTTCTAATGTTGTGCACCAAGTTTAACCACCAGACACACGGAGGAAGACCTCGGTCTGTCTTATAGTTGAATGCATCCGGAATCCTAGCTAGTAATGAATAATATTTCCAAATGAGTACCAGCTAGAAGGCTGTTGTGGTGAAGCTAGTTATGAGTTACTTGCTGAATGCCCTCGCCTGTTTTACATAGGATTGCTCTCCGTATATCTTCAATCTGTCTGGCCTCTAGTGGCCGAGTTATCTATGGATGAGTGGAATTGGGTATTCTCTGGCACAAGCACGAATGTTCCTTTAGTTTGCCACAATAACAGTCTGGCCGATAGATCGTTTTGAGAAATTGTCGACTGAATAAGATTCATGTCGATTGCCCATGTGTTATTGACAAACCATTTCTGTAGAGCACTTAGAGGGAGCCCGCGGATGAATGCAAAATTTTGTAATCTCTGTAATTTCTGAGATATGAGAAGCAATTGCTCATAATCTTCTATGCTATTATCTCACATGTTCAATTACTTTTTAATATCGGAAAGGCTGCGGGACTGTGTTATTGACAGAACGTTTGTATAGAGCTCTTATATAAAAACAGTAACCTAGTATCTCCAAAGTTTTGTAACTATCTATAACAAGTTGAAAATAAGTTCCCGTAATACAGAGATCGCTATGTTAGATTCTATGCTGCCGACTCCTATAAAATATCTATCGCGATATAGATTTCACGAAAGATTCTGTAAATGTTCTATAAATTCGTACCTTATATTAGTTTAATAATAGATGCGGGGTGTGTTCATATGTAGGTGTATATAGACTGTATGTGGAGCATTGCATGTATATTAAATAATTTGTTCGCTACCGTTTCCAAGCTAAACAGCAATTTGATTATGGGATGTTATGGGTAGTATTAAGCTTATCTTAAGTTGCATATCTTAATTTGCTTAATCTTAATTAACTTGCAGGTAGATATCCCAACAGAGTATAGCATGAAGAGGTTCGTGTAGTTAGCAATTGTTCTCAATTTCCTTTGCATTTACTTGTTTCGCAGGCTCTCGGAAACTTCTACTTGATCCATGAGGAACTCCAGAATGTCACAATGTGGGACTTTGCAGGTATGAATGTGTGTCATATTCACCTGTCATGGATCGGGGCGCGAAATCTCACGGCTGTCACGTTACTGCGCAGGATATATCAGGGGCGGATCCTGGATTTTTGAAAGGGGGTGTCCAGGAAGAAATAAAGGGCACTTTTTCCTGTTTAATTTTTCTGGTGTTTTAATAAGCTGCCGAAGGCACTTGGGGGGACCACCCCCAATAAAAAGTTTAACAATTGGTGCATTCTGAGAGCATCTGAGCAGTAATTTTGATGTCTAGAATGCAAGATGGAATTCCAAATTTTTAGCAGAAAATTATCTTTTAATAGGGCACTTTGAAATTAAAGGGTGTGTCCGGACACCCCCCTCACCCCCTAGATCCTCCCGTGTATATACAGTCACTACTTTACCGCGCGCGCCCGTCGCGCTCACTCAGCGAGTTATATAATAATAGATGATTATTATGTATTATTATTTATTAGTATTATTCACTATCTATTATTATTATTCGCTCATGATGCTATCGTGCGTCGCATGTTATAACTGCATGATTCCCTGCGTCATGTGTTCGTATTTGGCTGCGTCATGTGTTCGTATTTGGCTGCGTCATGTGTTCGTATGTGTTACGGCCCATGTTTCCATCACGGTTGTCTGCATGTTCACCACTTTCTGGCTTCGTGGTCTCCGCTTTAACAGCTTCATTATGACAATGTAATGCGGTCCGTGTGGTGCCTGGATCGCATCGACTTTTTGCAGCGTATGCTGCAGCCTGGTTGTATGAATACGTTCTAGGAACGAATTTATTTATAAAAAAGTATATATATATAAGTAAGTATATATAAGTAATAAGTTATAAATTTATAACTCATGTAAATATGAAAAAAATTGAGAAAATGGAAATGGAATGTTTTTTTTTTATATGATGTGTTTCGGGCTATCTTTGAATAATTTGCTTTGGCCCCGGTCACGTTGGAATTGTGCGCTTATAGAATCGTCTAGCAGTCATAGAATTCGAAGAACCACCATCGTTGACATCTTACAGCGTTCGTGTTATACTGCCTTCTGCAAATTGAATTTTCTAGATTTTCGAGGCGACCAATAAAACAGGAAACCTAATCGGCTATTTCCGCTAAAAGAGTATTGCTAAAATTGTTCAAATTTCATTTATCAAAAATTGTGCGAAAACGTTGATTCCATGATACACAATGTATTTAGTGTGCTTTCGTCTGTGCGTGCGTGCGTGCGTGCGTACGTGCGCGTGCGTTTGTGCATACATATAAGCGAGTGATCCACACTACGATGAGTTTGTGATCCACACTGAGAGTATGCACGACTGTGTAATTAGGTCTGTCGTAAATACTTAAATCATACACCAATGAATGAGAACGTTTTCGATTACTATATGTTAAATTTCTATCCGCATTAATATACATCTCATTTTCTTGCAAATGTCATTTTCTTGCGCGCATTCATCTATCACATTAAATATGTTTTCTTATTCTAATGAGCGCTCACACTGATATATCTGAAAGAAGCTGGATACGCAAATGGTTTAGAAATAACAGTGGCAATTAATTTATATTTATATCTATATTATAATGACGGGGAATTAAAATTGCAGTCGAGCGGATACCGAATTTACTTTTAAGCGTATAAAAATCTGACTAGTACGCGGTGGACTGTAAATGGCACGAATTGTGAAGCCGTGTAGGAGATATCTGTTAACTGAATGTATACGTACGCGTCGATTGTTGAAGGCGACTGTATTATACACACCCTATCGCCATGAGCCGCCACGCTGTTCTCTCGTACAGTGAGATGTTACAGCGATGGGTAGCCAGCCGTCACACTTGCTGTAGGTGATTAAATAAAAGATTTCACGCGTTAAATGTAGCCAGTTGGGTAATCAAGTAAACACCTAAATGGGTTTTTTTACCCGCATATTCTCATCAGTAATTGCATGAACACAAGCTGTTCGCGACAAAAGCGCGTAAGCTGTTATTTGCGGACCACTAATTGCTGCCGCTCTCTTGGAGGAAGCCAGCGATGGTGCATTCGGTGATTAATGTCGCGCCACGCTGGTAATTATATGCGAGTTTTTACACGGTTTTAATGATGTGCGGACCCATGCAGCTCCCCCTCTCTCAGGGTCTCACAGTAGCACATAAACTGTACCCTAGGCTGCTGTGAGTTCGTCGTTCATGTGATCGTGTGATACCTTCCTGTGCTTCCCAGATACGATTGTCACACGTCTAGACTAGGGATGGAATTGGCTGTTAGCTATAATTACCGTGTTGCCGTAGAATGCGCTCGCTCACGGTTCGGTATGCGATTGTGACCCGCTCCAGCAAAACCAGGATTAAGTAGGAAATTCTACAAATTGAGTTATGTGCATATCTGAATAGATAATTTATTTACATTTAAAATGATATATAATATTTGGCTATATCTAAAGAATTGACCTATCTACAGCAATTTGAAGATCGGAAACCGACTTATTCCGGAATATGCAGCTTTTGAGATAAAGCGTTCCGGGTAAGGGGCCCAGTCGGGGATAAGCGGTCAGGGGCCGGTGTGAAGGGCGAAGAAAAAACGCTCATTACTCAAAACAATGACTTGCGACTTAGTCCGTATTATGCTGGAGCGGGTCACAATTTATTAGCCGTGTCGACTCAGTTCTGGCTGACCTAGGCACGGGCTCGAGAGGGATTTAATGTGTTGATATCAGGAGTCTATCAATATGGATAGATTCCTGTTGATATCACGAACCAGATAATATCTTCGATATTAATATTTTAAGACTGCAATAGGGTAATGTTGTAGGTATTTCTAAAAACAATATTTTCTCCTAATTAATTTTGTTTAAACATTTGATCTGATGTGACAACTAGGAAGATGCGTATTTTTATTGCTATTTAGTTGGTTGGCGACCTGATGTAGTTTGTACCTCAATGTATCAGGTGTCTATCAATATGATAATCATATATTGATTCAATATCTATTGATAGACTCCTGAATGTATCAGTAAACATAAAACCGCTCTACGCTCAGCGTAACGGTTACGGATCAGAACTGTGCATGTGTGCAACAGGAAACGTTGGTTGTGATTTAATCAGGCATGATTCACCTGAGCCATGCGGTTATGAAGAGACATGAAGGGCAAATGAAGAGAGCAAGGCAGGAGCCGGTGAGAGGAAGAAGGACGAGAGGACGACAGAGAATTAGATGGAGGGATGGAGTGGATGCGGAGATGAGAAGGTTGGGAGTAACGGAGGACGATACGGCCGATCGAGGAAGGTGGAGAAGAATCATCAACAGGGAGGTCAGCCCCTAGCTGACGTCTCAGCGTGGACCATCTGCGAGAGACTACGACAAAGAAGAAGAAAGAAGAAGAAGATTCGCCTGATATGGACCTCGTCAGATGACGCCTTTCCTATAGTGTCCCTCTGACTAATAGTGAGCTTTACTCGATTTCCTACACACGACGTGGGGCTAATGACATCTCTACGACTTCCTACTTATAGAAGCCACATGGCGGTCCTCATTACACACCAGGAATGAAAAAAATTTGAATACTAAAATGATTGGTGGAATGAAAATGAAATATAAACATGAACAATGAATTTGAAATGAAATAAATTTGGAATGGAAATGATACTGAATATGAAAATAAATTTGAAATGAAATGAAAATTCATTCTGAAATGAAAATGAAATTTGAAATGAAAAATAACAATATGAATCAATAAAGAAATGAATTGATGAAAATGAATTTGAAATGAAATGAATTTGGCAAATGAAACTGAATAATTGAAATGAAATGAATTTGCAAATGAAAATGATTGGAATGAAAATAAATTTGAAGATGAAAATGAGATTGGAATAAAATGGAATATGAAATGAAAATGAATTTGAAATGAAAATGAAATTTGAATGGAAATGAATACGAATCTGAAAATGAGTTTGAAATGAAAATGAATTTGGAATGAAAATGAAAATGAATTTGGAATGAAAAATGAATTTGAAATGAAAAATAAATTTGAATGAAATTAATTACAAAATAAATAATAAAATATATCCGTAGCCATCTCGCACATCCATGGGCTGCTGATTCTGGCAGGCATAAGCTGTATGGGAGGGGTATATGTGTCAAAATTCAAAACGTTCAATCTGAACAGTCAATTTAACATTCAAACAATATGATGATTGTTCAAGGTGAAAGTAATTTACATTCATTCAAACATTCAATTATTCGATTTGATTGTTCAATTGATCGATTGAGTTGTCTCAATGAACAGATCCAATTTAATCATTCAAACATCAAATTATTCGATTGAATTTGTTTCAATTGATCGTTGGATTGTTCAATTGAACGCTCAATTTAATACATTCAAGACATTCAATTATCCGATTGATTGTTCAATGAACAGTCAATTTTTTAAAAAAAAAAAGATCATCAGACATTCAATTATTCGATTTGATGTTCAATTGATACGATGATTGTTATCAATTGACAGTCATTAATCATTCAATAACACGTTCAATTGATACAAATTGATTGTCCTCAATGAACAATCAATTTAATCATTCAAACATTCAATTGACATCAATTTAATCATCTCAACCATTCAATGAACGAAATCATTTAATCATTAAAACATTCAATGAACAATGCAATTTAATCATTCCCCCAAACATTCAATTTGAACAATCAATTTAATCAATTCAACATTCAATTGAACATCAATTAATTCATTCAACACAATTCAATTGAGCAATTGAATGAATGAATTGCCAATTGAATCAAGAATAGGTTATTGAAATCATGGAATGGAGCAACTCGCCGAGGCTGCGTATACCCGCCAAATTAAAACCCACATCAGAGATAAAGACATGAACGAAAACGTGTAGCACGTACGTTTGGCTAGAACGCAATCGCCAACCGTTCCCAGCTAAGTGTGTGTACCCGCGTTACGTGCCGTGTACCCCGACGTGTACGTAGCGTGTACGATGCGTGGCACGTGCGTGTAACGCCGCGTGTCACGTGCTGTAACCATGCGTGTACCGCGCGTGTACGTAGTGTACCCGCGGTACGTGCGTGACTGCGTGCACGTGTCGTCGTACCCGCGTGCACACTGCGTGTACCCGCCGTGTACGTGCGTGTAATCTGCGCTGTCCCTGCGTGTACCGTGCGTGTACCCCTGCGTGTGCGGGCGTGGTATCTCCGTGTTACTGATGTACGACGCGTGTACGTGCGTGTACCCGGCGCGCCTACGGCGGCACCGTACACGCGGTACACCACTGATACCCGCGAGTCACAAACAAGTACATCGCGGGTGCACGCCCGTGCCCGCGGTACACGCACGTCGGCCAGCGCACGTTACACGCACGTCAACGCACAGTACGCGCACGTCACGCGGGTACACGCACGTTACACGCGGTACACCACACGTACACGCGGGTACAGGCCACGTACAACGCGAGTACACAAGGCAAGTACAGCGCGGTGTGCACGCCCGTGGCACGGCCCGGTAACCAACGCACGCTGCACCGCACGTACACGCACGGGCACGCACAGTACGCGCCACGTACACGCGGGTACAACGCACTACAGCGCGGGTACACGCACGTAACACGCCGGGTAAACGCTCGTACACGCATGTTAACCACTCACACGGTGGGTAGACCACGTGCACGCACGTCACGGCACGTACACGCACTACACGCGGTACATCGCAGGTACACGCACGTGCAGCGGGTACATTGCAGGTACACTCACGGTACACGGCGGCTACACGCACGATACAACGCGGGTACAACGCAACGTACACGCGGTACACGCACGTTACACCGCACGGGTACTAACGCAACGTACACCGGTACACTCACGTAAACGCCAGGACACACACTTAGCTGGGAAACGTTGGCCGAAATTGCCGTTTCTAGCAACGTACGTGCCTACACGTTTGTCGTCTATGTGCTCTTATCTCTTCGCATGTGGGTTTTAATATTTGGCGATATACGAGCCCCCGGCGATTGCTCCATCCGCCATGATTCCAATACGCTATTCATGATTAATTTGGCACATTCATCTCATTCATTGCTCAATTGAATTTTTGATGATTAAATTGATTGTTCAACTTGAATGTTGAATGATTAAATTGATTGTTCAATGAATGTTTGAATGAATTAAAATGATTGTCAATTGAATGAATGCATGATTAAATTGATTGTTCAATGCAATGTTTGAATGATTAATTGATTGTCCAATTGAACAATCAATTGATGCAATTGACCGTTTGAATGATTCAAATTAGACTGATCAATTGAACAATCAATCGATCAATTGAAACGTTGAATGATTAAATTGAACTGTTCATTAAAAAAATCAATCGATCAATTGAACGTTTTGAATGATTTAAATTGACTGTTCAATAAACTCATCGATCAATTGAACGTTTGAAAATGATTAAATGGAGCTGTTTCAACTTAAACAATCAAATCCGATCAAGTTGAAACGTTTGAGATTTTGACACATATCCCTGCCCATATGCTGTGCCGCGATACCGCAGTAAACGATGCATTGCTGGGTAAGTCTTCTAGTTAGACGCATACTGGACATGCATGTTGAGCTGGCGCCCTCAATTACAGATGCGTACATGCAGATGGCGTCGACCGCCATTCACAGCTTGTGAATTATATAAGTGACAGACCTGCGTTCGCAATAATCGGCATATCTTTATAGAAGGAACCGCTTTCATCGCCGGTATTCGCAGATACTGCGAACATCTGAGACAGATTAATCATTTTTCACAGTGCAGCTGTATTCTTATAAAAACGCCGGAGCCTGGTTTGAGAGCTGTTCCAGACCGGACGGACGGTGTAGAATCACGCTGATTTGTTGACGCCTTCAATGTCGCTAAGAATTCTCAATAATTGGTCTCTAATGACTCCAGAGGCGCATGACTATAAACCTCTATATCTATCCTATCACAGTTGATTTGTCGAGCTGAGTAATTCAGCGACAAGTAAAATATTGCCGAGTATCACCAGACTTGCGTCTACTTCAACGCCGCGTATAGCATAGCAACGCACTCAAATTTAACAGGAACCATCTTTCGAGCGACTAGACTAGAGTTGCAATCGCGTATTTTAATACTATGATGCTACATTTTTACGGAGTATAATTACAGCAGTCCTTCTAGCATTAAGGCCACGCGCCACGCACGCTCGGCAATTAAACTATAAGACAGCTAACTCTCAATTATTCAAGTATTTCGACAGTTTCGCTTCGAAAAAATTTTTTTAATAAAGCTCTCAAAGAAGTTAGTTCTCTACGGTTTAGACACGAGGCAAATTTAGGTGCAGTACTAAACTGCCTGTTTGAACGTTCGTTATATACCAATCTATTGACCTATTTTCAGGTGAATACGAGATTTATTACGCGAGACGGGTGATATTTCCCGGAGAGCCGGAGGCGAGGGAAATATCACCTTCGAGGGGTTAATAAATCCTCGTATTCACCTGAAATAGGTCAAATAACCTGTTTTTATTATAATGACATCTTTTTAAACTTAACCATGTGTGGGGCAGCCAATCATACTTAGTTTGTAAGCTGGTCATCGAAACAGTTCAATCTGTCAAGCCGTGTAACGGCGAAATTTCTCTGACTTGCGAAGTATCGAGATGCCCCGCCCTCCCTATGATATACATCATAGGATGCGTTTGCGCATGCGCACTTCGCTATATGCTCACTATGGCAATTTCCACTCAGGCAAGACACCAGCTGGGTGGAGCGAGGAGGAGGG
>NW_014577215.1:397786-404082 GCF_000485595.1 Priapulus caudatus | reverse complement strand
CAATAATTTTTACGGCGACGTACTACATGGAAAATGCATTACGGATTCAAACTACCCGACCGTTCACGCCCTGGCAGAGCACCATGCTTGCCCTAGAACTGACTGCCCTACATATCGAGGGGGCCACCGCCGTGAGCATACGCGACACACACATGCCACAACGAGACCTCATCACGCACACTATGAACAACCGATCGCAAAACCTGAAACGACCAGACACGAACAACGCGCGCGCACACGCACATGAACACCACGAAACATCACGTAAACCAGCACCGATCAAACACCGACGACACACGCGCACACACATGAACACGCGCGAACACACCATGCAACACCGACGAACACCACGAACAACACGCACACACATATGAACACACGAAGCAACGCGCCACCACACATGAACACCGACGAACACCGCGGTAAACACACATGAGACCACACGAACACACACGCGCGGCACACACATTAAACACCCCCGAACACACACCGCGCGCACACACATGAACACAACGAACACACACGTGAAACACCACGCACATACAGCACCATGAATCACCACGAACACCCGCAAACACACATGAACCACCACCGAACACACAGCGCGCGCACACACATGAACACCGCCGAACCACACACGCGCGCACACACATGAACACCCGCGAGACACACACCCGCGCACACACGATAAAACACCCCGAACACACGACCGCGCGCAACACACACTGAGAAGAAAAACAAAAAAAAACACACCCCCGACACACGAACACACCGTACACACACTATGAACACACGAACACCACAGCGCACACACACATGAACTAACCACGAACACGCGCAAACACACATGAACACCACGAACACACGCGCGCACGCGTTGCAGATCGTCCGTGCACATACCCGCCATGCTTCCAATCACTGTGTTTCCTTTGGGTAGTGTCTCCATTCACAAAATATGACTATCTACAGGTGGCGCCTTAAATCACAACGTACAACTGCCTCATCTATACAACGGTTCAAATAGCACATGCACAATTACATGCGCAAGCGACCCGCAGATTCACCATTAAAATCTGTGATTAGATGAGAAATCGTTGACGTAAATAAGTAGAATAGCTAGTCTGGTCACACAGTCAGTGTTAACTTCGTCAACTACATTTCATATATGACCACTAGAATCCTAACACACAACGCGCACAGCGAGTCTAGTTACTTCATAATTGATTATGCCTGCTGGCATTACTGCGATTGGCTTTTATAAATTTGATTACGTAAAGGTCATCATTGGAAAGAAATGAGAGTAATATATATATAATATAATATATAATATACTATATATATATATATATTATATATATGCCAAATTCATTTTCATTTCAAATTCATTTTCATTTCAAATTTATTTTCATTTCATATTCATTTTCATTCCAAAATAAATAATAAAAATATCCGTAGCCATCTCGGCCACCATACAGCAGAGTGGCTACCGTAACATAGTGTCAGCCTATAGTAGAGGCAGTGTGGTCGCGTGATGAAGGCGCTCTCGCACCATGGTGGTGGGTACACGGTGATAACATCATGAAAGTGGGCTAAAGATGGTGGCAGCACTAAGTGGCGTAGTTAAGGGGGGGCAAAGGGGGCCATGGCCCCCTGTTGAAATTTTGATCCGAAAGTTAAAAAAAAATTTAAAAATATGAATTGTTCTACTAAAAAGAGAAGTGTCGTGGTCAGAATGCAGGCTGTACATGTACTCAAAAGTGTCTCAAACACAATCTTATGCGATCTACATTTTCAAAAATTTCTGGGGGAGGACCCCCATACCCCTGTTTTCGACCCCTCATTGAAATCCTGCATCCGCCACTGAACCGTTCATATATTGAGAGCAGGGCACAACGAACAAAGATGTCGCCTTTTTGCATGGCGCCCAAAACAAAGATTGCAGAGCAGAGAGGTAGGGGAGGGGGTGTGGAGAGGGAAGCGGAGGAACCACTAAAATATTAAGTCATTCACTATTTTGCGCAGTTCGCTGTTTTTGGCCCTCATCTTGACCACGCCACTGGCAGCACTATGAGAGAATGATCTATAAACGAGGTGGTCTACTGGGGCAGCATGGGCTAAACAAGATACTAGCACTGACAGAATGGTTTAAACAAGGTGGTAACACTATGACACCATGGTTTAAACCAGATGAGAGACCGGATACCAGAGAAGCGTCGCCTGAAAGGTGTTGATCCTGCCCGCTAAGCGCGGATCTTACACTATGACACCATGGTTTAAGCAAGGTAGTAGCGTTATAGCAACGCTACCCAAAACGTGCGCAATAGCAACGTAGGCTCGGCGTATTGCCAGCCAAAATGTCGATCTGGCAGCGTCCATTGGCCATTTTTACCAGAAGAGGTTGCTGACGTTCTTTACATAACTGTCACGTGAGAAACTAGACCGGCTTTTGCTGCCAACATCGCTGGTTCTCGTGGCCTTCGCACGAGTTCAGAATAGAATTGTTGTTGTTGTTGTTATTTTTGCGCGTGTTCGTGGTGTTCATGTGTGTGCGCGTGTGTTCGTGGTGTTCATGTGTGTGCGCGTTTGTTCGTGGTGTTCATATGTGTGTGCGTGTGTTCGTGGTGTTCATGTGTGTTTGCGCGTGTTCGTGGTGTTCATGTGTGTGCGCGTGTGTTCGTGGTGTTCATGTGTGTTTACGTGTGTTCGTGGTGTTCATGCGTGTGCGCGCGTGTGTTCGTGTCTGCATTCACGTATGCGTGTGTTCATGTGTGCGTGTGGGCTCGTATTCACGTGTGTGCGCGTATGCTCACGCGTGACCCTGTATATGTACCGCAGTCAGCTAGCAAGCATAGTGCTGCAGGGAGTGAAGGTCGGGTAAATTTGAATCCGTAATGCATTTTCCATGTAGTACGCCGCAAAAATTATTTGACGCCTTTAACTCGCGTTAACGTTGAATGAATGCAGCCAATATAACTGCGGCGTGAGGTTCGTTTGAAGGAAGCCATGAAGCGGTGACCGGCTGTGTGGATGGCTTCTAGCCGTACAGTCTCCTGCTAGGAGTAGGCAAGCGCAGAGTTCGTGTATAGTGTGGCAATGTCGGGTACATGGAGCACGGGGGGGGGGGAAGTGGCGAATGTTAGGAATCAGCCTTATGTCGGCTCACGCTGGTTCTGCGCAGGGCTGCATGCATGCCCTCATGATGCGAGATGTTCCCCGCGCGCCTCCGTGTCCCTCCCCCCTGTTTAACCCGCGGCCCGCGGCTTCGATCCAGTGAAGGTGTAGGCGGGAAGCGGATGGTAATCGCTCGGAGGTGAATCCGCCTCCGTCCAGGCACAGCTAACCGCTAATTAACTGTGCGTGTTCAGCATTCTGTGCGTGTTATGCTGCTGTTAAGTTAAGCAACTGTTGCTGTTGCTGTTGCTGTTGCTGTTGCAACTGTTGCTGTTACAACTGTTGCAACTGCATGCATGGGGATTGTACGCTCCGCTATGTGAGTCTCGGCTGGTAGTGACGGCACGTCCTGCGCTTTCTGTGACAGATTCAGATCGCTGTCGGGTCCTTGGAGGGAATTCTTTGCTTCGGAGGAATCTCATAACGGCGTCTGCAGAGTTGCCACGCGTTGCCGCTGCTGTGTGCGGCCGATAAAATGTCGCTTCCGCACCATTGCGGGCGTCTTTCAGCATGGCTTGGAGCTTTCAGTTATGCTAAACCACTCGCCCGTAATGCTGTTTGGGGTACTGGTTATTTTACTTGCTCTTCAGTCCCCTTGCTATTTAGTAAAACCCCATATTTAGCCTGCGCTGGTTTAATAAGTGGCTGCGGAGGGAATGATCCCCGCCCCTTAATATCCATGACCCCTGAAACGCACTGCCATACTGATATTTTTCTACTAACACGTTTTTGTCCTTTTTCAGAGAAACAGTTTGTACCGGTCAACGACAAACAGGTATGTGTGTGAGAGGATCTATGGCTCGTAGCACATCGTACAGAGCCCGATGAAAGAATGATCTATACAAACACAATATAAAACACATTTAGAATTAATTTGTTCATTCATCATTTCTCAGTGCCAATTATAATAAGAAAGATTGTTGTGCGAGTAACGCTTGCGTAAGGGTGAACTATCTCACTATTTAGTTTGTTACATTGTTTATATTATTATTATGTATTATTATATTATTATATTATTATTGGTTACGCACTGGTCCGTGTATTACGAATATCACATAATTCTACACGTTTACGAAACGTTTACGTTTACGTTTTGAAAATTTTATATATTAGTGAGTTTCTTCAATTTGCGTTCGACTTTGGAATCTTGTTTAAAACATGCTTAGCTCCATTTTCGTCGTCCGTTTACAATACAGCCACACGTGCGCTATGATAAAAATCTCAATAAGGCAAGAAATTCATCGAAGGAAGTTGGAGACGGCGGGTGAAGCGAGCGACGTTCTATTATTGGATAACATCACATCAGAGTACATACACTCATAATAACAGGATGCGTTCACGACAGGTCCCGATGGTTAGCATAGTCATAGGAGTTTAGTGAAACGACATCTTGTTATTGAGTAACTGCACGTCGCTGCGAATGCAGTTGCGATGTCTCATTAGATTTGCCTCCAGGTCAATTTAGAATTAACCACTGGTCTCGCGGAGGGTGAACAACCTGAGTAGTTATAGTTGACTACGTGCGTCGTTGAATCGATGGCCCTGCTCAATTACCATGGCGACCAGAGCAATAGGGGTGCAGGAAACGATCAGTGTGGTTACACCGCTGTGGGTCAGCCCTCAACTGTTTCCCACAATATTGCAACGTTGGGCTATATTTCCCTGTTGCAGATTCATTCTGGGCGTATAGAAGACATCAGCACCAAGGAAAAAGACAAGTTTCCACAGAACTACTTTCCAGATGTAAGTAGACGCATAGACAGATGTATCTACGCATCTGTAAGGTCTTATATTGGTATTACACGCATTTGTTCTATAGCCATGTGTACAGTATGTGTGCACGTGAGTGCGAGCTGGCTGTGTTAATACAACTTATGTGATTTATTGATGTTTAACACGTTCACTGTCATACTACAGTGCAGAAAATGCTGGTTGCGACTTTTTATTGTGCTATCTATTTTCATCCTGAAAATGCAACGAGTTATTGCAGCCATGCACCAGATTAATTTGTTGTTGTCATGTTTGGGAAGATTTATAGCATCACGGTAGTAAAATACATTGCTGCATCGCTGCTTGGGAATATGACATTAAATTAGAACAAAACATTTGTGTGATAAAACGGGCACGTAAATGGTACTGTCACAATGACAACAACGCACTAACTGCTCCTTGTGCATTACCCCGGTCTGATTTGCTGAGGTATGTGTGTCATCAAGGCATCATTTAATCAATGCTCTTGTTTTGCACAGTGCAAATGGTCGAGAAAAGGCTTCATCAGGACTCGGTGGTGTATTAAGAGCAGGTGAGAGATGCATCAATTTTATGTGACTCTGTTTACTCTATCTCCTGATTCACCTATATAGAAGGCAACTGCAAACACCGTCTCAGTTTTTATTATTATTATTATTGTATCGCCCACGACGAAGTCGGCGGGGATACTATGGTTTCATGTCTCCCCAGCCGCCGCCGCTGCCGCAGACAATTTCCCTTCCGCTCTATAACTCGACCCCTAATTGACCTAGCGCTACCAAACTTGGTATACTTACACATCTTGGGGAGAAGGTGAGCAGCGTACCAACCCCAGGTCACTGCGACCTTTATTTGACCTTTACCTTGACCTTGATCATATTTCCTTTCCGCTCTCTAACTCGGCCCCTAATTGACCTAGCGCTACCAAGCTTGATATACTTACACATCTTGGGGAGAAGGTGCGCAGCGTACCAAAACCAGGTCACTGCAACCTTTATTTGACCTTTACCTTGACCTTGATCATATTTCCCTTCCGTTCTATAACTCGGCCCCTAATTGACCTAGCGCTACCAAAACCAGGACACTACGACCTTTATTTGACCTTTACCTTGACCTTGATCATATTTCCCTTCCGTTCTATAACTCGGCCCCTAATTGACCTAGCGCTACCAAAACCAGGTCACTACGACTTTTATTTGGCCTTTACCTTGACCTTGATCATATTTCCCTTCCGTTCTATAACTCGGCCCCTAATTGACCTAGCGCTACCAAAACCAGGTCACTACAACCTTTATTTGACCTTTACCTTGACCTCGATCACATTTCCCTTCTGCTCTCTAACTCGGGCCCTAATTGACCTAGCGCTACTAAACTTG
>NW_014577215.1:395544-397776 GCF_000485595.1 Priapulus caudatus | reverse complement strand
ACTTACACATCTTGGGGAGAAGGTGCGCAGCGTACCAAAACCAGGTCACTGCAACCTTTATTTGACCTTTACCTTGACCTTGATCATATTTCCCTTCCGTTCTATAACTCGGCCCCTAATTGAACTAGCGCGGCCAAACTTGGTATACTTACACATCTTGGGGAGAAGGTGCGCAGCGTACCAAAACCAGGTCACTACAACCTTTATTTGACCTTTACCTTGACCTTGATTATATTTCCCTTCCGTTCTATAACTCGGTCTCTAATTGACCTAGCGCTACCAAACTTGGTATACTTACACATCTTGGGGAGAAGGTGTGTCGCGTACCGAAACCAGGTCACTGCAACCTTTATTTGACATTGACCTTGACCTTGACCTTCATCATATTTTCCTTCCGCTCTATAACTCTGCCCCTAATTGACCTAGCGTGACCAAGCTTCGTATACTTACACATCTTGGGGAGAACACGAGGGATACATGTAGTTGGCAACAACTGCCCTTTCTAGTTATTATTATTATTATTATTATTATCATTATTTATCTTGTAATTACTATTAATAAAATATAACGTAATTAGTAATATTATCGTACCTTTATAATATAGTTCGATTAAGACTTTGTTTTAATATATTATTGTTAAATTTTTTTGAAATAAACGTGGAATACTATCAGTGTGTAGGATACTGATGTACTAGTGCACGATATGTGGCATTTCAAACCTATCAGATTGCACATTTGGTTGAAAGCTATTAGAACATATCTTTGATATGCAACAGAAAAGTGCATTGTAATTCATAATAGAGCTGATTAATATTTCACAAGCGAAGAATAAAAAAACACGTAAAACCAATTAGCAATTACACGCAAGTGTCTATGGATAATTGTAAAACTAGTGTTTCGCAGGATGCTTGGAGGATAATAATTCATACCGCTGGGCAAAATTATGCAACCACTCAATGCTCAGAGTGTACCATTCGAAATAACTACTTAGGGATTGTGCAGGGGTGGACTCGTAATGCCATGTTTACGAGCTTGAGGAGGGCTTGCGTTCACAGAATGAGGATGGGGGGTGTGAGTAGCTCAGCTCGCATGCCTAACTACATTGCATTGTTGCTACCTTTGCAGGATATTCGATCTCATCAACATCCATTTGTTTCACGATGCGTCTAATCTCGTTGCCATGGAATCAGTAAGTGTCTGCATCGCAGACGTCAGTGAGTGTGTGCATGGGGATGTTTTTAGCTGCTGCATCTGTGACCGAGGCAATGAAGCGTGCCATGCGAATCTTACGATTTTCGTTCGTTTCCAGACCGTAATTGATTATTGTCTAGTGAAGCATAAATGTAAACCTTACTTTAGGATCAGGCTGCCTGTGATTGTCAGCTAGTCTAGTTCGAATGTGCTGGATATATGCCCTGCTTGTGTGTTTGTGCAATGAACATAGCTCTAGAACTATAGCCCTTCGCTCTGCCACCGTCGCTGTGGCAGAGCGAAGGGCTATAGTTCTGGAGCTACAATCAACACAGACGCAGGCTGGTCATTAAAGCTAATAAGCTGCTGAAGATCACTCCCATGCATAACCAATGATCATAATGAGCAGAAAATGCAAATTTTATGCGCTAGCCAGATTATGCGAGAAGAAGTGTGTGCATAACGACACGTTATTTCGCATGATATTAGCCGATACATCAACAAATCATGCAGTCATTTTTATATTATAATTTGCACATAACTTATCATCATGGCACATCATATATCCGCGCAACGCATTCTGCTTGGAATTGAAATTGCCAATGCGTGCTGTCTCTTGACACGTGAATCCTCTCTATTCTTTTTCAGACGCCATCATCCTATAGGAACTCAAGGCACAAAGTATTAGAACACACGCTAGAGAGGTAAGTCGATGGGTGGCATAGTGTATACCTGCATGTGTGACGGCGCATGTGTGCACGTGTCCATGTGTGATGGTGACTGTGAGAGAATAATTGTGAGAAATAAATATATAGACACAACAAGAGAGAGAGAGAGAAAAAGAAAGAGGCGAGAGAGTGACAGAGAGAGAGAGAGAGAGAAAGAGAGAGAGGGTTACAGAGAGTGAGAGAGAGAGAGAGAGAGAGAGAGAGAGAGAGAGGGGTAGAGAGAGAGAGAGAGAGAGAGAGAGAGAGAGAGAGCGCGCGCGCGGGAGAGTAATTGGAGAGATGAGACAGAGAGAGAGAGAGAGAGAGAGAGGGA
>NW_014577215.1:389675-395534 GCF_000485595.1 Priapulus caudatus | reverse complement strand
GAGAGAGAGAGAGGGTTACAGAGAGAGAGAGAGAGAGTTAAAGAGAGAGAGAGAGAGAGAGAGAGAGAGAGAGAGCGCGCGCGCGGGAGAGTAATTGGAGAGATGAGACAGAGAGAGAGAGAGAGAGAGAGAGGGAGAGGGGGAGAGCAAGCATGCGTGTGCGTGCGTGCGTGCGTGCGTACGTACGTGCATGCCTGCGTGCGTGCGTGCGTACGTACGTGCATGCCTGCTGGTGGAGGTATGCACTCTCCGTGAGTGACCTCTGTTTAGATGATGAAATGAAATAGGACTAAGTGTACAGTACGAGGCTTTTCCTAGTTAATCGTAAGGAAGTTATACCTTAGCTGTCATATAGTGCATGTGGTGGGTGAGCTGACGTTAATAGGGGGCTAAACATTATTTGAGTGTAAAACTCGATGTTTCTCACTTGCTCAACCCCTCAGCTCAATACGAAGTGTGACTTCTGAACAAAACGCTGGTCAAATGACTGTGATACGTATTCTTCTGGTATTATCTTACATGCATGCAGCATAGTGACAGGAGTCTATCAATATTGATAGACTCCTGATCCTATTGATAGACTCCTGATAGTGATAGGCACGTTTGATTGCCTTGATTGGCAGCAGGATTTAGCTGTGAAAAAATTTGTTGACTATCTTTATCATATAAATGTGCAATTTGGTAGATGCCATAGATATCTTATGTCATTCTTCTGGGACATCCTGGGGTAAGAATTAGGAAGAATTAAAGGTTTTTAAGTAATTTCTTTGTCATTTATATAGGTTTGACACTGATGAATACCAAACCGTCCCTCATTTCATATTTGGTGACTTCAACTTCAGGTTGGATGCTCAGGCAGTCGTGCAGGTACGTTGATGATGGTATGCATTTATAACACACACACATGCCCTTATGCCCTCGAATAAGTATGGCAGATTTATCCCTGGGATAACATATCATCGTGCCAGAACATGTTTCAGGGTTGTGGAGCATGATATCTGTGTGTCATGGCCACGTACAAGAACATATGCCATGTCTTACTGGCTGTGGCAACTCTTGCTGCTGCCAGACATTTGCTGACTTGCTAGTGATACGGACCTAACACACATTCCTCCAGCCTTGCGACCCACGTGCTGACAGCAAGCATATTTCCTGTATCCTTGACATTATAAAACTGCTGCCAGGCTCATGTGCATCTAACTCTGACGTCATGTCAACCGGTTCTGTCATTCCAAAGGTGTTATCCATGCTGAAAAATTAGACGTGTGTCAGGACTGTCAACAAATATTAGGCAAGCAGTGTAGGACCTTCATAACTCAGTGGTCATGACCATAACTAAATAGGTGTTGTGTAGCACAGCCTAGAATCACGTTGGTGCAACTAACATGCAAACTTTAAATGTATTCCTGGAATATATCATTCTATATGTTTCGTGAAGGTTCTTTGACTAGGTTAATTATGATCAAATTCAAAGGCGATTGAAGTAAACAAGAATGTACGTAGCCTACCACCATCACAAAACCATAAACATGCAATAATATGTAATGTACATAGTCGCAATTGCCATTGCCCTTAGACAACTTTTACCGTCTGGTAGTCATTGCCACTAGGCGGCAGCACCAATCAATACCCTAGCGTGTAGCAATTCCTATACCTCATTAACGCTGAGGTAAAAATGAGTAAAAATGAGCTCAAGAGGATCATGTACACGGAAAAAGGCTATGTCTCCCGCGGTACTGCCGGAACGTACCCCGGGGAACGTACCCTGGTACTATATCTAATATGCCGGACCGTACCTCGCCTACTCCACTAACTAGTCTAGGGAGTCGCCTACGCCTACTCCCTAACCCTAACCCTAACTCTAACCCTAACCCTAACCCTAACCATATCAAATAGTGACCAGGGTACGTTCCGGCAGTACCCTGGGGGACATAGACCCTATGAGCCTTATTAACGGCGCTTGACAAACATTTACAGGTTATGAGTTTTTACGAGAGGCAAAGCATGTGTACCAAAATATGATCGGTTTCTAAAGACAAAGTACAATTGCTAAAGTTCAATTCTTAACTTAGAAAAACACTAAATAAACATTTCACGGAACGGTCCAAGGCACCATCAAAAATGGTTATGGGTATTGGGTTGCTGATGAAATTTAGCTGTGACAAACACTATATAATACCTTCCCTTACCCTAATACAGAACTTTGGCACCAGCGCAGGGGCGTGTACAAGGGTGGTCCAGGGGGTCCGGACCCCCTCGCCCCTGCTCGCGCAGATCGAAAACGCATCTGAGGGGGTCTGATTTCAAAAAATTTCTCCCCAGACCCCCCCTTCGCGTGCTCGCAACTTTCGGTTACGGTTAGACCCCCCTGCTACAAATCCTGTACACGCCCCTGCAGCGTAATAAAGTTTCATATAGATGACTACTGTTAATATATAATAATATATAATATAATACAATAATAACATTTATTTTGAGTTTAAAAATTCTTTCTTGCGTTGCTAAATCTCGGTTGCAGTGTGGTATTGCTGCAAATGCTCAACACCAGTAAACGTGTCAATAGTTTACAAAATTGTGCTCTTGATTTTCAGAGACTCATGGTACAATATGCTGGTGTACGTGATTACTGATGATAATTGTAATGCTCTTGTGTTTCAGAGACTCACAGTGCAGACTACGCCAGTGTATGTCAAGACGAGTAAAAATGAGCTCAAGAGGATCATGTACACGGAAAAAGGCCATGACGACAAAGTTGTGCTGACCATTGAGAAAAAGCTGTTTGATCATGGAGATAAGCACTCAGAGGCATTCGTAGTTGACAATGGCAAATGGGTGAGTGGTCACTGAAGGTGTACCTGCTACAGATACACAATTATGAGCACCCCACACACAGTTGGATTATGGTATGCCCACATGATCAAAAAATGTTTAGAGAGCAATAGAGAATGGGTGTCTCCATTGGATTTTGGTGTAGCGATGACAACACATTGTTCACGGGAGCGTGAGAGCATGTAGTGGTTGCGAGCTATGAGGCGGCTGTAATAGAGCCCTAAGAAATTTTCATTGTAAAACAGCATTTCAGCCTGATGTCTCGGGGGTTTCAAATAATTGATTTACATCAAATCTGAATGCATTTCAGCTAGCAGACTTTGACAACGAGCTGGAAGAATTCCAGGACAGGCTGACGGAGTATCCACATGACTTCCCCCCTAGGTAATTATGCTACCATATTGCTTCCAATCCTACTTGTGACATTCTCTCACTTCTGACCAAGTGACAATTTATCTTAACTACACTTTCAAGTTTTATAAAATGAACAAATCATAATAGTACAGACAATACTAGTGTTAATATCGGAAATATAAAATATTTGTGCGCCTCACATATGCCCTTGCTTTATGAGCAGTTACCCATATGTCGAGGATGTCAATGATGGGCTGGGATATATGAAGACACGGTTGCCTGGCTGGTGTGATCGAGTGCTCTTCTCTCACACGGCACGGGCCCTCATAGACCAGGTAAACAAATATGTACAATTCTTAATTATTTTCACAGATATTTTAATATTTACCCTGTGTGATAGCATATATAATCAAGCAGCACAGTAGATCAGTACTCTCAGATCAAGTAACAAATTGTATCAGTGCTGAGGGCAAGGGGAATGGAACAAAAAAATTTTGAAGGCTTGAACCTCCATGTACCCGACATTGCCACACTATACACGAACTTTGCGCTTGCCTACTCCTAGCAGGAGACTGTACGGCTAGAAGCCATCCACACAGCCGGTCACCGCTTCATGGCTTCCTTCAAACGAACCTCACTTGGCAGTTTTTGATTTTCGTGTCTCTGAGCAATCAAAATTTACTACGTGGAATACATGGAAATTGTGTAATGTGCTATCTACCCGCACATGTGAATTCCTGTGTCCGGCCAAAATGCTTGTGTGTTTGAAGGTGATATGAGTTAATAATGTTACGTGAAGTTGTGTTTTTTTCTGGTATTTCAGAATCACAAGCCATTGTACAGTGTGATTGGTGCTCAAGTGTGTATGGGAGATCACAAGGTGAAACATAGGCTGTGGATTACCGTTTGAATGGCATGCCAATGTCTTACAACAGTCTACATTTTGTGTTGTTAAGCTCTCAGAAGATTTATCATTTCTGACTAGTGCTAGCCACTACAGATTAATTATAAACTGTTTCTTTAAAGATTTTTGCTCACAATCTGACCTGATCTGTGGCGTATGGTATCCAGATGGTTGTTTGATAAGCTAAAGGAAATGGTTGGGCTCGTGTTGAGGTAATACAGTAATTAACGACAAAGACATAATGACGATGATGAGCTATGCAGCTGTAACTGAGTGATGGCGAGCATAATCTCATCCTTCGCGCTTTCCTAACGATTCGTACAGCATACGTCGCATCACCGTGGTAACCCCCGCTCGTCTGCTTTCTCTTCACACAGCCGGTAATCCTATCGTTCTCGCTGGCGTGCGGAGCGCCCCCAGGTGAGAAGCTGCTGCATGATCGCATGTCCATGCTGCGCCAGTACTCCGTGCCCCTGCCCCCAAAGCCGAACCGCAACCGCCGGCCGAGCGAGATCACGGTTAACGGCCGCGCGTGCACGGTGTCGGTGATGGACGTGCACTCAAACTCCTTCCTGCTGCTGCCGCAAGTCGATCTCGCCGCCGCGTTCCGCACGTCGTTCGACAACGCCGAGCAGAAGCCGAAGAAGAATCAGCGGCGGCGGCGTTTCGGCACGGGCGAAAGCGGCGGGCACAGCTCCGGTTCGGAGACGGAGGACGAGGTCCCCGACACCGAGCTTTTCTTCACTAAGAGCCTCCACGAGCTGATCCTGCCGTTGGCACGTAGCAGCAAGGCGGCGGCGGCGGCGGCGGATAACGGGGCGGGGGCTGGTGGGCGCGGCATGGAGGAGAAGAAGGCCACGGCCGGCTCAGACGTGCATGGTGGACTGTGTGGTTCATGCCGCATCCTGTAGAGCTCTTCCCTGCGTGTGCCCTGATAGACTGCTGCATGGTACCTGATTTTTATTTGCGTGACGGTTAGTTAGAAATTCGCGCGCGCGTGCCGTGCCGTGTATAGCTGCCGAGGTGCCACGTGCGCCAAACACTCAACTCCTACCGGAACAACAACTACGCCACCTAGTGGCGCAGCAACTACACAGCCTTCCACAGCAATAATGGCTAACCTAATAATAATGAAAAGTAGGAGGTCTTCATTTGGGTGGGGTAGTTTCGCCCCTTTAACATTAATATGCATGTGAATGATATAATATCAAAGTAATATGCGGTTCATATATCGAGAAAAGTGTTCTTCAGCTAGAAGTTCTGCGCTGTAGGCCTCGGCAGCAATGCATGGCACGATTTGGCAGTGTAGCGTTAATGCTGCCCTGCTATACAGTGAACAATGCATGTACTAATGCTGAAATCTCGTTCTTGCCTCCTTAGACACAGGATTGTGCATATAGCAGCCGAGGATTTGTCACTGTGGACCAGACATAGCGCTGTGAGGTTTTGTTAGACGTGCACTACATTTGTTTTTGTTTTCGTTTACAGTTTGAGAGCACATTATCTCACAACTTTCTTTTAACACTTGTGTCTTCTGCGCCTTTTCATTAGCCTTCTCATCTCGAGGTGGCAGTTTACATTCACATTCATTGATAATTGTGCAAATCATATTTCCAAGTTAGAGGATGAGACTTAAATGATACTAGAGGTCACAGGCAAAACTACCTGAAAGTAGTAGGAATGCAGGATATAAAGAGCCAAAATTAATACAAGAGTCATTGAGAGTCATAAGTTTGTCTATTAAAGGCCAGGCTTTGGGGCAGAGATTAGAG
>NW_014577215.1:381223-389508 GCF_000485595.1 Priapulus caudatus | reverse complement strand
GAATGCCAGATGATTAAAGAGCCAAAGAATTAATTACAGAGTCATTCGAGAGTCATAGAGTTTGTTCTATTAAAGGCCAGGCTTTGGGGCAGAGATTAGAGGTCATAAAGTTTTCGTTTACAGTTTGAGAGCACATTATCTCACAACTTTCTTTTAACACTTGTGTCTTCTGCGCCTTTTCATTAGCCTTCTCATCTCGAGGTGGCAGTTTACATTCACATTCATTGATAATTGTGCAAATCATATTTCCAAGTTAGAGGATGAGACTTAAATGATACTAGAGGTCACAGGCAAAACTACCTGAAAGTAGTAGGAATGCAGGATATAAAGAGCCAAAATTAATACAAGAGTCATTGAGAGTCATAAGTTTGTCTATTAAAGGCCAGGTTTGGGGCAGAGATTATGAGGTCATAAATCCAGAGTTATGTAGTTTTTACGAAGGCATATGATAGGATTTTCAGTTTGGGGCGAGCATGATTTATGCAAAATGCATGTCAACGAGGTAAACGGCTGTCCCAGGTGGCAAGATGTGCAGGCAACCTTAGTCTGTAGCGGTTTGATTTGTGCATGTTACGTGCTACGGGCTATTGTGAGCTGCAGCTAATTTCCAGGCAGCAAAATCCATGAGCAGTGGCTTTTGATAAGGATTTGTGAAGCCTATGACTGTTTGTTTTCTTCTCACGAGTTTTATACACGATCTATCAGTTGATAAATTAATCAATCAGTCCATCAATCGATGGATCAATCAATCAGTCATTGAAAATAGGTGGTAGTAAGTAGTCCCAATCGCATGGAGCCTCTCTCTGCCAACTCCGTCTGTTTTACAAAATTGGCCAACCCTGGTCAGTTGCCAATTGGTGTGATCTTTGTCAGCAGGTTATATGCCATCTCATGTATCTATTTCATTGTTCACACAGATTTAGTTGGAACCCTTAGCAGTGACTTACATGCATGCCTGCCAAGAATACAATAGGACTGTTTCGACCTTTCAATGCAATTGCATGCAGTGCAGTTTTATACGCACCCATCGTAAATGCTGTTGGTGCAACAACATTGCTCTACAACTGTGCTGCGCAACAATATACGGATTCTGTTCTTCATAGGACGATGTAATATAACACAGACAAGCTATAGAAGCAGGCGTATCATCTTCTCTGTGTCTTCCACAATACACAAAGCAACATATAATGTTAGCAGGGCATGTGTGCGTGTGCGTTAATGTGTGCATTAATGTGGCATGTTTTGAGTTTCAGTTGAGAACGTCGTATGCACCCTGCATGCTTTATTCATCTTTTCCGGTATAATCGTGACGTTATCTTTCACAGGTGCATGACAATTTTATCATGCCACACAGAGGCTTGCACGGAACACATGTAGTGTGTTTGTGTCAATTCAAATTGCAGTGAGTAACTTTGCTGGCATGGAAACTGTCTCTGTTCTAAAACCAACTTTAAAAAAATGCTAAAAGTGAATGCCTTTGAACGTCTGTAAACGAAACGGCTTGTAAAGCATTTATCACAAAGCGAGTACCTACATGTCAGCTGTCACAATTATCGTATGAGCATGTAACACAAATGTTTAAAGCGGCCCATACACGCACAATATTATTGACAATAATATTGTCAATAGTGAATATTGACAATATTATTTATCGTTAGTGTGCAATATTGAAGGAAAATTTTGACTTGCGCAATATTCTGACGGAATCAAAACCCAGTAGATATTTATTGAAGGTTCTCATTGTCCACTCATTGTCTCATTGTGCAGATCCGTCTGTTCACCTTCAGCATCAGAGCACAAATTACGATATTGCACAATATTATTGTGCCGTTAGTGGCCAACAGAATTTGTTCTTAATAATATTGCATCAATATTATTGTCAATGATATATATTGTGCGTGTATGGGCCGTTTAAAAGGCAAATCAACCTTCTCATTGTAAGAAGTGTGTTACAGAGTGTATAGTACACATGTACTACATTGTATCACAGAATCTATTAGGGAATATGAATTATACAGAAGCACAGCATTACAACGTGCACACGTACAAGTACAACGTTAATAAAATTGACTAAGACTGTGTACAGTTTATAAAATTATACTGTTATAATATTATCTGTATAAAATTTCACTGTGTATAAAATTACACTGTATAAAATTACACTGTGTATACAATTGCACTCTGTATAAAATTACACTGTGTTTAAAATTACACTGTTTATTAAATAAGACTATGTATTGTTTACTCTTGCAGACTGCAGTCCTACTGGTGCACCATGGCACCTACAGACAGCACCTGGGGTAAGACAAGATGGCTGCCCAGCGGGACCGACATCAGAGACACGCTTCATAAAGGTGAAGCAAAATGGCTGCACTATAAAGATTTACCGGGAGACGACGGTTTGACAGCAACGTCATTCGCAGAGGCTGAAGTTGCGCTTCGTGTCGCGTGACCACCATGTGATGTCACATCCTGATTGGTGTCACTTCCTGTGAGGCATCTCACCATCTGTAAATACGGCCGAAACCAGAACCAGATTCATCGCAATTTAAAGAAGAGCAATCGGAGATAGCGTGGGAGCCTCCGCCCCAGCGTAACAGTCCCCCCATCTTCCTGGTACACCCAATATAGTGTGATGACATTTTCAGAAATTTGGAAAAATGAAAATTTTAATTATAGTGCCTCGCTGTACACAACAGAGTTACATTATACATATTAAGAAATACTACGTTCCTCCTTTTAATAAATATCCACGATGCTATCGTGTTAGAGAGAAACAGAAAACGAATTACGTGTATGCGCACCCATGTGCAGGGATGGTCACCTCATTCTGTCGGTCACCTACACAGAACAGTGGTGTGTGAATTGTATTGAGCAGTTTAACCCTTTAAACGAAAATGTCTGTGTACAGTAATGCAGTTACACATTTCGATATTACTTCTATAATATATGCAATGTCTTCTGTTTCATTTGCATATATGAAATGGTTGAGTTAGGTCATGTGCAATGTGAAAGATAGACATAGGTATTCAGTGCTTGTTTGAAAACAAACAAGAATCATTGCTTACTAAATTATGCTAATTCAGGGTGGTTATGTTAAGAGTAATATATTAGTAGATAAATTGCAGATAAATGGCATGCACTAACCTTATGTCCTGTATTTGCAATGAACGTCGAGATTTCTTCGGTTAGTCTTGACAGATATATCTCTGGCTGATAAAGATTATATTAAAATGCAAGTTTTCATTCAGCTAATTGTCGGCTGTTGCCGAAGTATCAATACAATGGTAGGAAAACATCATATCATTGAAAAGCAGCTTTGTCGCCGGCATTTGTTGCATATACACGAGGATATTACCAGCAGAATAGACAAATAGTAAAGAAACTGTTATATGTCCTAACCATATTTGTAAATATTCAAAATGAGCATGTTCATGACAGGTTAGAAAATCCGTGTAAATTAATAACACTCTGTATATAACACGTCGCAGCAGCTGCTTAAATTTTCATGGTAGTGACATTTTTTATCATATTTTATTGAAGGTTTTATTGTTGCCTGTATATGTTATTGTTATAGTCACGGCGTAGTTTATGTTTGTGTACCTGATCGGAACATCCTGTGTTTAGTTTTCTCTCTGTACGTACATTGCTTAAAGTAAGAATGAATTATAATATAGGTGGTTGGTAGCGACTACATAAGAAGGGGTGCCAGATAATGACTGTATAGGAGGAGGTGGTTGGTAATGACTATGTAGGAGAGGGTGCCAGGTAATGACTGTATAGGAGGAGGTGGTTGGTAATGACTATGTAGGAGAGGGTGCCAGATAACGACTGTATAAGAGGGGGTGCTTGACAATGGCTACATAGAAAGAGGCTACGCTACGTGAATACACAGGAGGCGGTGGGGTATGGCTACACGGGAGGAGGTGGTGGGGAATGACTGTACGAGAAGAGGTGGTTGGAAATAGCTACACTGAAGGAGGCAGAAGAGAATGACTGTGCAGGTGGAAGGTAGTGGGGAATGACTGAATACACAGGCGGTAGTGGGTGAGGACTACGTAAATGTTAGAAGTAAATAATGACTGTTTATATGGCGCACGTGGATTAATGACAGCACAGCAGCTTCGGACCTCGTATGCAGTATATATGCGTCCTGAATAATATGATAATATCAAGAGTACATAATATAGATAATATCCCACCCACCACCACACCACCATCGCTGAGAGTCACCGTGCCACCTCCCTCCCTGCTTCTTGCGTTTCAATCTGTTCATTGGTTCATTTCATCGCTGGAAAAGGGTTAGATGTGATAAATGGCAGTTGCCAGCCGACCTAGCGTACATTGTGTGTTGATAAGGTTAGAGTTTCGATCTGTGTCACGGTAAAGTGTGTGTGTGTGTGTGTGTGTGTGTGAAAGTGCGTCATGTTTTTGTGCTTTGTTCCCCATCCGAATAACGTCCGTTTTTTCTAATACGTCCCAATTATAATTTCAGCGGCAAATGTATATAGATACCGAATGCGTGGTATTCGAGTCTACATGAAAGCTGTGCGGGTTTATTTCGCTGTCGATATTCAATTCTTTGTCGTAAATGGTATGTTTTCGCGACAATTTTGTTTCTCGTTCCATTTAATTTCGTTATCAATGAAATAGGATTTCTAATACAAGATGCGAATGTCAACTGTGGTGACGGGCGTATGGGATTTTGGGTTAAAATGTGATTCGTTGACAAATAATCAAACATATTTATTAACTAGCTAGCGTTTGTAATATAAGGTTATTTACATTCATCGCGGCAGGCAGCAACGCGTAAAACCGCGCATTACCGCCTAATAAAAATATGCGAAATGCTATTTAACGATTTTAGATGCGCAGATGACTTTTAACTACATGCGTTTGCGGGATCTTATAGTGCAGGCCGAATCAAAGTTGATTTAGCATTCAGTGCTTTGGCTTTTGTGGATGTTATGTGAAAATGCTGCCATATATTTCGCGACGTACTTTATTGCGTTTGTAGCGATTAAATTATAGCGCGAGAACTCATTTATAATCCTGTTAAATCATCGTGTTGAATTAATCCTGTTCAGTCGTTATTATGTTGAATGTTGCCAAATTAAATTCAGAAGCGAGCTCAGTGTGTAGTTCACGATGTACAGTGTAAAACGCAATGCTGTTCCACATACGGGAGTGCGCGCAGTACGTGCCGCGTGTCGCTGTAACGGGAGCCACACGAGCGAGCAGTAATGAGCCAGCACCGTAGTTCCGTAGTTCGGTTTCAAAGCTGTGCTAATGTCGTCGACTGCGATGGACACGGATTCGATTGTACGCGCCAGCCGCGCTCGCGTTTGCAAGACGCGTTCGTCGCTAATCGGCGTGCGAAACGGGCTACGTGCTCTCTCACGCGTTGTCGATTTCACCGCGTCGGCTCGGCGAGCTAAGGCGACGGCGTGTAGACGGCGGCTAGTTACGGTGACGTGTGACATCGGCTCGCGATGACGTCATCAGCGTCGACGACGAGCCGACGAACTACGGCTGTCGGCCGCGGCCGTTCTCTGGTGGTGTCGCGCAGCGGTGTTCGTGGTGCTCGCGGGGGCGCGCACTTGTATCATGTTACCAGGAGTGAATGGTAATTGATCTATTAGTATTCACTCCTGCTGTTACGTAGCGGGTCGTATGATGTTGCGTAGGGTCTAATTACGCGAATCGTTTTACGCGTCCGAGTTTAAAAATTCGATTTAATATATTTCGTTTTACTGTTTTTGTTTTATAAACGCCGCGATGTGCGTGTGCGTGCGTGCGTGCGTGCGTGCGTGCGTGCGTACGTGCGTGCGTGTGTAATTGTCTTGTTGTGTAACAATGGTGAGGGGCTCTGCTCTATGCAAGAATCTGGTGGAAGCGCGTAATGCTTGGCCTCCCACGCGCGCGATATGCAGGTGCGTGGCCAAGACGCGAGTGTCAGCTAGGAGAACAACATGTTCTGCTTGCATCTATGACAAATACGACATACGCATATACGCTCTCCTATGACACTATTTGTCATAGGAAGAATCTTCCTATGACAAATACGACATACGCATATACGCTCTCCTATGACACTATTTGTCATAGGAAGATTCTTCCTATGACAAATATTGGCGTGTCAACTTCGTTCCGCTTTACAGCTGAAATTCACTGCTTGTGTTCATAATAGCGCTCCTAAACTCTAAAAACTCTTAAACTCTTAACTCCTAAACTATGATGCGCACAACACATGCAACAATATCTGTCATAGGAAGAATCTTCCTATGACAAATAGTGTCATAGGAGAGCGTATATGCGTATGTCGTATTTGTCATAGGAAGATTCTTCCTATGACAAATAGTGTCATAGGAGAGCGTATATGCGTATGTCGTATTTGTCATAGATGCTAGCAGAACAGGCTGGGGAGACGGAACATGGAACGTAGCACAGTCGTGTAGTCCAATGATTCGTCGCCATTGTTGTTCTCCGTCGCAAAACTGTCGCGCGCGGCAATAGTTAGTCGGCGATGAGAAGAAGGCGATACGAAAATCGATGCTTTCCGTCGATTATAATTAAGCTGCGAGAAAATGACGCGATGAGGGGAGAGGAGAATTATGGAGCTGTCAGAAGCATAAGTTCGGCTTGGCGAAGAGCGCGTGAGTGGGCTTTACCTTGCTTAATTACGGTGCTGCACTCACGGTTCGTCATTCACGAACTATTTTAGAAATTAGCCGAGAAAATCTTTCCGGTCTTAATGATGCGATATGCTAATTTTGTCCATCGATCATCGCCGACTGTATACCTGATGACGTCACAAACAATACGAACAGATGGTAGCCGTTAGTGTGTGCGTGTGTGTGTGTGTGTGTGTGTGTGTGTGTGTGTGTGTGTGTGTGTGTGTGTGCGAGCGCGTGATTTGTGCGCAGACGCGCTCTGTGAAGCCCTGTATAGAGTTGATCAGGCATGCTCGTTACCTCGTGCGGGTATATAATCGTTTGCTGGGTAGAGAGGTGTCGTAGTAACCCCGCTTCCCCGCACAACGCGCTACTGGCAGCTGCTGGGGGTTTCGACTCGTATATCGTGTGCAATATGTCGATGGGTAGATGTGTGTTTTTTTTCAAGCTTTGTCTGCGCGAAGCTGTGTGGCGGTGCGTGGTAGACAGTGGCCGACGTTGTTAGTGCGTCTTACCGCGAAACGTGGAACAAACATCTGTCTAAAACTAGCATAATACAATTTTTACAACTAACTGTAACATTTTGCGAGTTATTCGTCGAAGCTGAATAAACATTGGAAGTGTAACCGCTTGTTGGTTTACATTCGTTTTTTCATCGACCAAATCCATTTTCACACAAGAAATGCCGCGATAATATTTACACAGGCGCCCCAAAACAGTGGAAAGTAAACACCGGGTGTTCTTTTAAGTGATGCGATGTAATAGAAAAACAACATTGCAGAAAAATATGTTTTCACTAACTAGAAGTCTGAACTTTAACTTAAAATCGAACGGTCGTTGTTCACCAAAACGTCGATCACCAGTAATTCTCGTCGGCAAACCCACGCGTGGCGTGCGTGCGTACGTGCGCGCGTGCGTGCGTGCGTACGTACGTGTGCGCGCGTGCGTGCGTACGTGCATATGTCTGCAAGGCCGTCGAGTGACAGAATTGGCACCGTGTCCAAAATTCCCCAGCACCCTTCCTACCTTGGATGCGGCCTTTTCTCATTATTTAAAACTACAGGCACATCAAACCAACACTGTGGTTACCCTTGTTAGTCACCACCTATCTATTCCATATCGTTCTCATCATTATACATGGTTCCCACAAAAGTGTGAATTGTTTTTTGAAGGACATTTCAATGACACGTTTTTTTCAAGAACAATCTGTGACAAGTAGTTTTAGCTTTTTAGAGTCATCATATATACCTTAGGTTCATATATAAAGTAAAAATAGTTGTTTTACACGAGTGCCGACAGCAGATTAAACAGCCGCTATAGCTCGCCGATTACCGACGTACACAGTAGTCGTTTCATATTGTCATTCACGTAGTAGATTCATGTCAGAGTCCTGTAACAATATGTAAAGCTTTGATGTAACATGTATCACACAGAACTATGTATCACACAATGTACTGTATCACTCACAAATTTTATTATTTTAACTGCTCAACACTATTGCATTCATTAGATTTTTTCTTCGTGAAAAAGACTGTCTTCAGTACATCTATTTGTCGTTGAATTACCATGCAATAAAGATTTAATAATAATAATAATAATAATAATAATAAT
>NW_014577215.1:372731-380025 GCF_000485595.1 Priapulus caudatus | reverse complement strand
CTTAATACTACACACACACATACTATATATATATATATATATATATATATATATATATATACTCGCCTCTCTCCGTTTCTTCTTCCTCACTTCTCTACTCGGTAACTCCTCTCTCGCAGATGGTATCGCCCACGACCAGTCAAGCATGGAAACACTTTTGCAGGTAAATGGCCGTATTTCAGCCGAAACGTTTTCACTCCTCGAGGCACAAAATGTTAATTTACGCCTATAATACGCGCGCACGCATGCGTGCGACCATACCCGCGTATGCGCGTCCGTGTGTATGTGTGTGTGTATGTGCGTTTGCGTGACTGTAAAAACGCGTATTATAGCCGTATATCCACATTTTGTGCTTTGGGGCGTGAAAATGTTGAGGCTGAAAACCAGCCATTTGCCTGGCTAACTTTTCACCGTGCAACTGATACCGTGGTCGATACTATCCGCGAGAGGGGGAGAGAAATACAGAGGGGAAGGGAGTGAGAGGGGAGTAGAAAGGAAAGATGAGAGAAAGAGGAGGGATCTTAACTATATATATGCTAACTATTATAATAATTTTTTATTTATTACTCAGTGTATACTTTATTACTACTCATTATTATCACGCTTTCTAATCCGTGTTTCACTATTAATATAAATGCAGCTATGACACCTATAATTCTGGTATTTAGCCATATTGATCGATTTTTTGTAGGGAATGTTACTGATATGTATATGACTCATGATTTCAGTACAAGAGGTTGACTCGTGTTATTAATTAAGTATCTGGGATTCGAAGCACCTAGTATTAATTAACGTACTGATTCACTAAAAGGCCGGATTGGGGTCTATGTAGGTCTTATGGAAGATCGCTTTATATTTTAACTCATCTGGAAACGTTTGAGTGTTGTTTTGTCACTTGGCAGCATTTCGCACTGTTCTTTAGTTGTTAAGTAAAAATCTAAATGTGTCTGTCTTCCCGGTTCTTTAATATTCTAATCGAATAAAAAAAAAAAACAACAGCGCTTCTTCCTTTGTAATACTCGGGATTCTTGCCCTGCCCTCCACTCTCTTTGGGTCATTTATGCGCATGTTATGCAAGAAAATACAGTGAAACCTAACAAACGGTAAAAACGTAGAACCAGATATGTAAAAATCGGGGAAGAGAATGAATTCATTTCGTTAACAGGCGAGAATAAGAACCGGCGTAACACTATTCGACACGTGTCGTTGTTGTTATTGTTCAATATGATCAGTTGTGTACATGCATGCGGAGAAGCTAAATCGGCCGTATCGTCCTCCGTTACTCCCAACCTCCGCCTACAGTACAGATGCCAAGAACATACGCGATGGCCGACTGCATTGTATATTATGCTGCGTATTATTTGCGTTATTACACACTTGATTGTGTTTTATTATCAGAACTGCACTATAATTAACGTTTTGTTGCTATTCACTCCTGTTATTATGTAAAGTATATTGTGTGGTATATTGTTGCCTATTCGTTCACATAGTAATGGGAAGCAGGGTTTCGCTGCAATTAAGCAACAGCACCAAATACCAAAACAGCAAAACATGGCTTTTAAAAACACATATGAATTACTTTAATGTTCCACACAAAAATACAACTCCTGTTTCTCGTTCTCCTCTCCTTGTGTTTTATGTACAGATTCTTACATATTATTAAGTGCAAGGCTGCTCTTTCTCTGTACAGCAGATGTGTACATCAACGAAATAACATACTTAACTCTGCCACATCCTACATTATATCAACTCTTCATCATCTCCCCAACGCAACACATGGCTCGTGTCGTGCTAACCGCATTCATCCTCGTTATGGAAACTCAACTATGCACCGACACAACACGCAGTCTATCAGAGAGCCTGCGTAGGTAAGCAAGCATAACCTTCGTACTGAATAACACCGCCATGACGAGATGCCCACATTAGCGTTTACCGGTTTGCCACAGGTTTTTTCTTCGCCTGTCGTTGTTACCAACAACTGACCATTGCACCTCATATCAACCGCCAAAAAATGTCTGTGAAAAATGCTGGCTTTGCTGACGCATGCAGCAGGGAAGGAGGCACGCATACACGGTCACTAGTCGGTGGACGTGGTACCAAACACTCCAAAAGATCGATCAACATAAGCTACTCCCATCATCACCAACCCAGCACCATCGGCAGCATTAGCAGCGCAACCGTATATCGCACAGTTCTCTCTCTCGCTCTTTCCCTCACCCCGCACCATTCCATTCCATCCCCCACTCTGTTACTTTCTCTCTCTCTCTCTCTCTCTCTCTCTCTCTCTCTCTCTCTCTCTCTCTCTCTCTCTCTCTCTCTCTCTCTCTCTCTCTCTCTCGCTCTCGCTCTCGCTCTCGCTCTCGCTCTCGCTCTTCCTCCCCTTCGCTCTCTCTCTTGCCATCTATCTATCTATCGCTATTTCTCCCTCCCTCTCTCTCTTGCACTCCCCCTCTACTTTTTCTCCTTCGCTAGACTGTTGGTCTCCTCCTCTCCATCCTTCTTTCTCTCCTCCCCCTCTCTCTCTCGCTCTTTCGCTCTCACCATCGTTTCCCTTCTAGCGCGCTCTCTCTCTCTCTTTCCCTCACTCTGACAGCGTTATGTAGCAGGAAATTCATTCACAGTGTGGGCAGTGGGCGAGCTAACCCGGGGCCACAACAGTTCCTGTGTCCCTCACTCGCAACTATCTTCCCACAGTGTTTATATACATATACACAAAAACAAAAACACATACTCGCTGCCCAAACACATAATATACACGCGTAGGTATGGGTCAGCAATCCGCTAGCGCAGTGCATGTGGTCAGACGCACATGCCAACGCACATGACACACACGTACAAACAGCCACGTATACTCTGAGTACGACCCAGCGTATGTTAGACACGCGGATGTATCGCGATTCATAGCTGCTACACTCGCGACGCGCTTACCGGGCGACTACCAGGCGGTCTTTAACATGGCCGCCCCGTGTGTGTCAGCTCGCTTGGTGTGTGGCCCTCCTCGGCTGCCACGCTCAGCAGCTTGTGGTGGCAAACTCTCATCTTCTCCTCACATCATCACGTAGTGTTCGCGCGAGACGTGTACTACCCTTTTCTTCGCATTCTGCTTATTATAAACCAGTCGGCAGTAAGTTATACACGCCCTCGAGACGACAAAGTCTCACTTTATGCAACCATTCACAAACGCCGCTTTACTGGTTCGTTTAAACGTTCCTCCGATACAACGTAAGTAACACAACTTCACCGCTTCGCCGCCTTGGATTGGATTTACAGTTCGGCATCAGCGCTCGAAGTGAGATCATTAATGCATCCTCGCCACGCCGGCTAAATACATTGTAATGCGATGCGACGCAGGGCAGTCTTTCTGGCTATATATTACATACGGAATTGTTCAAAATTCAGTAAAACTCGGGATTACTCCGTCACTGCCACGACCAACACGCAGCACTACATTTCGCTACACATTTCGCTATACCGTAAATATGTTTTCGAGATAGCCTCTAGTACAGATTGCAGATGAACACCGATTTAACGAGAAACGCGAGATTTCCAACGTGTCGCATCCGATTTCCCTTCAAATTGATTAAATTCATGCCGGTCTGGAGTGAGACGAACGCAATACAGTGTCATTCAATGGGTGCTCGCAGACGCATGCACGCGGGCGCGTACTGGTATATACAACATAGAAGATGTACACATCATACACATATCACACGATTACTGACCTGCTTGTCTTTGGCAGTTTATGTTATCTGTATCTGTCGAGAGAAAATTCTACGCTCTCGCATGCCCAGCAGAGACAATCCGCGAAGGCATCGACTTCCCGTCCCCTACGGTCCGAGTGCGTGATAGCACAGGTTAAGCGGCCGTGCACACACTACGATACACGACACGTCAGTCGCACTGGCCGCCCCCTAACAACCAGCCAGCGACGACTCTTCCACGTCGTTTCGCAATATATACGGGCAACCCTTATCGAGGAGGCACCGCGAGTACAGCATATACCCTACTACTCAGTACACGCATGTTGTAGTTCCACAATAACCCGGTGTCTCTCTCATCGGCTAATGGGAAAAGTTGGCTGGCCAACTTGTACACATACACTCGCCCTGATCACGCATTCAACGTGAATATACACAGTTTCTATCCACATGTATAAACACGTTCATCTAATCAGCACGCAAACCCTACTTCGGTGTCCCAACAATAGTCCACATGGTTTCAGCTTCCACCCAACATTTATACACGCCACCACTTTTGCAAATACGCACACATGCTCCCTCTCATACCCTTTGTGCGTTGTTCTGCTCGTTCCAGATTCCGTGTCATAGCGATATTCGTCTAATATCATGTTTTCACACTATCTATAGAGATTCGCATCTCTCCCAGTATGCATTTTCCTCGCAAGAGAGACATACACACACACACACGCGCACCCACGCTCGCACGCACGCACACACACATGCTCTCTCTATCTCTATCTCTCTCTCTCTTTCTATACTGCACTGCAGTTAAATGGAATCGAATTGCTTTCTACCCCTATCCAGCTTGCGTTTTTTCGACATCACCATACTATACTCGAAATTTCAAAGTTTACGTCATTAAAACGATCGCTACATAATCTGATGAATAACGTTGTACTCGTTCCACACCCGAATAATACCGGCAGGTTAGCGCAAGTAAGAGCAGCCTCCCTGCACACTTTCCACACGCAATACACTACAGCTGACAGCAATCAGTTTCCATGACAACCGTACAACAACTCCTAAAATGCCTGCTAGCGAAATATCGACATATTTCAATGTTTTACTAGCCACTAACTAAATTCCATCATAGTTAAGAAAACAATTTAAAATCGAAGATACCATTTGCAAGACTTGCTAGACGTTACAGGCGGGCAATGAACACCTACTAAGATCGAACTCCTGTTTAGACCCCGCTCATCAAAGGTCATCCCTAGAGATATTCAGAGTCAACTCTTCTCACTAGCTATCGATAATTACCATCTCAACACCATACCTATCCAGAGCCAACTGTGCGAATCCGCAACGGTGGTCCCCAATGGCTTTCATCAAATCCAACAGACTGTCCAGACCCAGCTGACAGTAATTTACGGCTGTCCATAACAAGCTTGGCTCAGTAGGAATCCTACACCAGATGATCTCAACGTTCACCTGACCCAAGCGTCCGTATTAGCTAATCAAAATTTCACGACGTAAATGAGCTTTGCAGAGTCAACCGCCCTCAACAGCTATCCAATTCCGCGTGACATCAGTGGCCATCTAGATATCAGCCTCATAAATGTTTATCCAGAACCACAAAAAGCTATGGCTAAAACGTGTTGTTTTACAAGAAAACAACTTCTTGTAGTACAATGACTGATGTGATGTTTAAGAGCAACAGCAATACACAGAGAATGAGTTATGCCGTAGGAGCTGCAAATAAAATGGATTAGCTAGCCAGTTAGCTAACCGTTGTGCAACACACGTGGCAGAGTTCTCCCCCTAACAATATAACAACGCTAATCACTATATACATTATTATAACGTTTCCTTCAAATTTGAAAGCCTACATATAATATTTGCAGTAGTATTTGCTTTTCAACCTATCTCTCTGTACGCTCCCTGCGCAGCCGGCCAATATCTATATCCGATTTGTTAGCATCTGTGTAAGTAATCGGTATAGTTACTATGGTAACTTGACGAAAGTTGCCATGGTGACTGAAGAAACGGAATGTAACGCGTAAATATTTCAACAATAACAACTAAGTTAGACGACTCAGCGTAGTAACAGAGACGAGGGAACATAAATGAATTACGATTCATAAACGGCCCACAGCCTAACGTGACTCCGTGACGTCACAAACTCGTAAGACTTGCTTTTGGCTACACTGAGCCAGAAAGGTTCATCTACAACAGTCCTGACGTTGTAATAGTCCCAACCACTAACGACACTAGGGCCCGACTGATCACTGCATTACATTATGGGATAGATGCATCGCATGTGCATTGTAACGAGCGACCAACCTCGACCACGGAGAGTATGAACGCAGTGTTCTAATTGAAAGGTAATTGAACTGCAGCGGGACATGAAATCAACAAGATATTTGATTGCACGTTCACTTCATGAACATCTATCTGAGCTATAACAGAAAAAAACCCACGGGAACTTCTAGATTGCACTCACGACGTCATTACAGGTTGGAACTATTGAACACACTATAGCAGGCATTACTGTACATTTAAACCATTTTGTTTAGGCTACACAACTTACAGACAGGGTGAAAGTGGATATTTGTTACGACACAGGGGGTGCATACGACTGATTGAGTGACAGCTGGTTATATAGCCAACCTTCAAATGCATACTGGTTCAAATAATATGCAAAATCTCACTTTAATGAGCCGCTAGTACGAAACCACAACTAGGCAGGCAACCACTGAAGGAGACTGCGCACCCACAAACTTTCACTGCAAAATGCTTAGATAATCACTTATAGATATTCGGTTCTTTAAAATTCATTTGCTAAAAACCATTACGGCGCCCACTTTTTGGTGATGCCTTGACAAGCAAACAAACAATACTCCACACGGCTCCACAATATTGCTCGACTGCAACTATACCAAGAATCGGTGTGTTGGGGAGGGAAGTCACACACTGATTAACTAAGAACCACATACACTGTCTATGTAATAGTAAGCATAAGCTGGATAACTAGTGTGTAAACGAGTAGGGGCTCGCAAAAGAGAGAATCAACAACAAGTGCTCACGTATATCCCGTAAGCTAGACATCATCTAAATATATGAACGTGAAATCGAATAATTTTTCACAGCTCAGTCGCCGCGAGAACGATGCCACTTGCTATTTTATGTTCGCCACAAGCATGCGTTATAGGACAATCAACAGTTACAGCTCCGACAGACTATTATTCAGAACGAGATGAGATGTTCGTTCACTTGTTGAGTGAACACAAAATGCTTGCCACCAGGGCATGAACAGCCATCTGCATACTAGAAGACGTGATACGACTGAAACAATAACACAACCGCTCACAGACATAAAATGAAGGCAGACACTGCAGGTCCAGCCAACGTACAGCACATGTATAAATAAGTCCAGATAATCTATAGACGGATTAGTGGTCGAAACAAATGTATGTAGCACAAAGCAGCATTCACAGCAAAACATTTACTATGAATATGCCTTGGGCAGGCACACGTATGTGCTTCTTATATATATATATATATATATATATATATATATATATATATATATATATATATATATATATAGTATA